>NC_088858.1:5129621-5312121 GCF_963853765.1 Magallana gigas | reverse complement strand
TGTTGTCGTAACATTTATGTAAGATATGAGTCAATCTTTAAAACAACTGTGAATTCTCCTTCAGCTCAAGCCGGGACTTTATCAGAATCGGAAGGCCAACCCCCCAACCCGACTACAGCACCCCATCCCGACGTGTATCTTGAAGCCTCCCCCGACCCCCACATCCAATCCCATCAGCCAGCTATGTCGATCGCCAGCATGGCCTACAACCAGTCAACAGTCCTCCCACCTAACAGCAAGGTGGCCCCTTACTCCGTCAATGGGATCAGTCTGTCCTCTCCCAATGTCGACATGATGCACCCAGCCATGGGATACCCTGGTGAGTTAACAAATATTTCACTTTCTCCTTATTACAGGATATTGGGTATATTAAGGAGCAAAACGTTTCGACGAAATCCTTTATTAACCGTGTCTTGTATTTATTTTTTTTGACCACCTGGCATGTGCACGGTTTACTAGAAAATCTTACTCGCATGTTGAAAATTGTTTGCTTATTTTTCGCTCTGGGTGTGCTAAAAAGCATCGGTTATAGATACTTTAGTTGTTGTTAAATACGTATGTCAGATAAGGCAAGAAAAGACTGTCACTTCATAGTAATTCTTAGGGTTGACATAATACAAAAATAAACCAAGCTTTCCTTACGGTCACTGAAGTTTAATAATTAGGTCTACGTACGCGGGAGAAATATACAAATAATGAGCCGGACAGGAAGAAGGCTCTCGCCAGCTTTGACAATTACAGTGACCAAACGACAACCAACGAGCACTCCCGTTCATGCTCCGGAAGCTAGGAATAATGGCGGATCTCCGCACGGGGTCCCTTGCTAGTGTCTTTGATATCCATCCCTTCACCGTTGAGCATTGTCCGGGACTAGCTAACCTACCCGGGACACTTTTGTGTTTTATTTTGGCTCTGTCATGTGGTAAACAGAAGAAAACGATCCCTCCTTCATTCGCCCTGAACGTAAGATTCCGTGTTTGTGATACACAAGCAAACGTCCAATTAAAATTTAGGATGAAGTACCTGTAACAGTCCCATGATCTGAACAAGACAGCGCCAAACTCAGACATACTTTATCTTGATTCTAAACTCACTTGTCTCTTTCTTTTTTGGTCGGAAAATTACTGTATTAAATTCATGAACAGTTCAAAATGAAAAAAAGTAACAGCATCTGCGATTGGGAAAAAATAATAGAGTCGAAATTTATATTCCAAAATGTCTTTCAGCTAACTTGTTCTTTTCTTTCATGTAGTCACGTTTTTCCGTCCTGGCAAAAAAATTTCAATAAATGTACAGCTCAAAGGGGAATTTTCTTTATTCATTACCCCGAATACCACGATGAAAAAAGCGATGAATGACATGCTCCCACTCGCTCCCACTTCAGAATTTTATTCTCATACACTGAAGATATTCAACCATTTTTAAGACCTGATTATTTTTAAATATTATTTTTACTGGTTCTAAACTAGGTTGCAATATTTTAAACAAACAATGAAGCTAATGAGAGATTATTACGGTGTAAATAAGTATTTGTGTAAAAAAACCACATTGTAATTTCTTTGAAGTGATAATACTATGATGAAGTTTGTCTAATATTTACAAATTGTGACAGTCAACTTGCTAATTACGAGAATAGTTGGCATGCGTATGTACATTTAATTGAAACCATGTAAATGACTTTCAAAGTATCTATTTTTGAAAAGTCTTTAAATGTTACTGGGTTACAAACATTTATACGGTTATTACGTGTGTATGGTAGCTTTGTGAATGTTGTGAACTTGTGTTGCATGAAAATAATTTCAATTTCGGCAGAGTAACATCTGCAATTAATTTCTCTAGACATGTATATGTCTTCAGCGTCCAACCCAAGGAAACAGCGCAGGGAGAGGACCACCTTTACCCGGGCCCAGCTCGACATTCTGGAGTCCCTCTTCCAGAAAACTAGATACCCTGACATCTTCATGAGGGAGGAAGTGGCGCTGAAGATCAACTTGCCAGAATCCCGAGTACAGGTAAAAAAAAATCCGGATTCTGATGACTATCGTATTTACTGTGTGTGTAGCAATGACACTTTGATGTTTAGATAACATACAAGCAGGTGTCAAATCTTAAAGCGATAATTACCGGACGATTTCGTTGCTCAAGATGGTTTGGTCAATCGGGATGGTTAAGTGTTGAAAAGTATGGGAAAACTCTACTCGCCCTGTGAAGCCGAAAACAATAATGATTAGAATAAACACCAGTAAATGGAATGTAGAAAGATAAATAGCTCAAGGATGTTTGAATTTCCCTGTTTCGACTATTTTTCATTTAATTCCCTACCTAAACAAGCATGTAGTAAGGCACCGTTTGGGTGTATAGAATCCCGAGCCCGAGGCGACCAAGCGTGACGATTTTGGCGCTACAACTCTATCACATGTCTAATTATCCGATTATTATTTTCAATCAAACAACTTAAAAGTAATTAGCGTTACCTGAAATATTTCGTTCTATACAAAAACCACCTTTCAATCGGACAAGAAAAACATGTCAACCGTTAGTTTTTCTATGGAACTGTTAATAGTCAGCCTCGTCATGATATAAAATATTTGACAGATCGTGAAAGTTTCCCTATGGTATGGTAACGGCAATTGGAACTGTTAAAATTGGGTGTGACAATATTGAGACTTAAAATCAGTAATACGATATAGTGTGAGAGTCATAGAAAATTAACAAGAAAACAGAAATGTTGCAGGAATATGGATGAAAAGAACAACAATCAACTGGTGCATGAAATAAATCTTGACTAACTACGATTGAGATAAGATAAATGATATACAGGATATCTATGCTTATTTTACAAACAGCATTGCTCTCCCGAGTCCTTACCTAATCCGTCAGTCAAATATTAACCAGAAGAAATTCAGTCCGAGAGTTTGTCATTCTGATGCAAGAGACTAATCATTTAATATTTTTAAAGCAAGTCAACAAATCAACTTAAATGCTCTTAAGCTGTGAATTATATATACCTTTGAGCTTTAGAAGACACCATTTTAACCTTTTTGAGAGCAGTTCGGAGTTCGTAATCTCTTAAATCTGAAATGCATACATAACTTGTTACCGGTAATACCAAAGTGCGCATCTAGTGTAATAACAGTAATTATTGGAAATCTACCTAATGCATACATTGCCTTTCAACTTAGCCTCTTGTATTTACAAATGGTCTTATTTTCATGTGATATGCTGCCTTATAACGCTAATACGTTTTCTTAATTCTTGACATTTGTAGGTGTGGTTTAAGAACAGACGCGCCAAATGTCGGCAGCAGCAGAAGGCACAGGAGGGGAAATCCAAGCCCCCCACACCCAAGAAGGCAAAGTCTCCCCCTCCAGCCTCCACCTCGCCCGTTTACTGTAAACCCCCCGTTGTCAGTACCCCTCCCTCAAACGTGATGACAAGCCAGTCCTCTATCTGGAGTCCCGCTTCTATTCCTCCCGTGAACGACATCTTGAACTCCAACAGTTGCATGCAGAGGGGCGGCTACCCCATGTCTAACACCCAGACTGCCTCCTACCCTCATCAAAACTATGGACCCTCAAGTTACTATAGTGACATGGGCTACCTCAACCATATGCAGCTCCCGGTGATGTCAAATCAAATGAATCAAATGAACGGGAATCAGGTATCCTATGGGTCCATGCCCGCCCCGCAGATCCCCAGGGCCAACCACGCAGACTGTCTAGAATACAAAGACACGTCATCGTGGCCTAAATTCCAAGTTCTGTGATTGTATTCATTTTATTTATGTTGATTCAACAATTATTTTATATGACCGACTCTCTGATTCACTGAGTCAACTTTTCTGCGCCAACTGCTACAAGAAGGCGCGTCTGTTAGGATACCCTTCGTCAGTGGTTGCTATGGATACCCGGGTCCCACGCGTCAGAGGAGCCAGTGGTCGTCTGCGTGCAAAATCACCGCGCTTCGCCAAGTGGATTTTTCGTAAATATGTTTACAAGTTGTCTCAAAAACACTCATCTATGATATTTAAATGTTGAAGTGTAAACATTACACATCTAATATATGAACTAACCCACACAAGTCGTTGACATACTGAACATTCGCATTTTGTATGCCAACGTCTCCATTACTGTACGTCCCACTTAAAGCCTGGAAAAAAATATATACGAAATGGTGCAATGTCATATCTGTTTATCATATAATATTGAGGACCAGGCGCTGAAGCATAATAAGTCAAATTGTTGTCCCTGTCCGCCTCTGTATAACGTTGTTTTAATTGAGATTGGTCGAGATAAATACTCTCCACGTATTGTATATACTAACAACGAATTTTGCTAACTTTGAAAACTGGCCCGATTTAGTGGCCAGTTAAGCATAATGATGAGAATGTCTCACGTTGTCGTGTTTTGCACGTGTCTGTATGTTTGTCCGTGAGAATATCCGAGTGACGCTGTATGTTTGAAATTCATATTAAACGTTGTTTTGTATGAGTCTTATTACAGACTTCTGTTTTTTATTTCTTCAAACTTTACAAGTTTAATTTACTTTCGTCTTCGCAACTACAAGAATCAATTGACTCTCGGAACAGCATTGTCATGTAAAACTTTTCCACCTTTGTGTGGACAAAGAACTAGAAAATAAATTGATCAACAAAATGCTAAAAATTAAATTATCGCTAAATTATTAATCTTTATTTGCTCAAGATATACATTTTGTGGGATAATGCACAAAATGAGTAACTATATATTATATGATTTACTTTAGCTATGGTACAATGTCGGGTGTGTAATAAAGACACAAAAAATGGCAAAAAAAATTATGGAATACCATTCCTGTTATTAAAATCTAATTGGAGATATTTCCCCAGATTACACAATTCTTTAAAATCTTGGACACTTAATAATTGTATATATTTATAAACTGTGTGTTCTTCCCAATAATATTTCTTACTTTAAGACAAAATGAAACTCATCTTCAATATCTATCTATCAATAAACAAGTTTTTAAAGACGATTTTCTTTTGTAACATTTGTGTGCAGATCACTTTCAATAGCAGGGTTATGGAAAGACATTCTAATTCTAACAATCTGCTTTCTGTAAATTTTAGGAATTGATTTTTTAAAGTAATATTTAAAAGAAAAATAATCTATAATATGTTTATAAAAATGACATCTAGACGAGGAGTTGATTTGTTCAACAAGGTTTTAGATAAAATGATTTAATAAAATTTGATAATCAATATGATTATATATATCGCATCTGGAGAGGCTACGAGAAAGAATATTTAAAGTTGAGAATTTTAGAGATTTTTATACGAAAAAAGTGATGTCACCATTCACAATTAGTATGACTTGTTTAATAAAAATAGTGATACCATAAGCTATGTACATGCATAATTATCCTGATTAAATCGAAATACCGTATGTGCAACAGGAAGGGAGAGAAAATTCAAATCGGGGAAAATTATTTATTTGGGAAAAATTGCAAGAATTCACAGTACTTCTCATTTTGAAATTACAGGCACGGGGGTTACATTATTCCATTTTTTCAATTGAAATAAATGTTTAATCCTCTTAATCCTAGTTCTAAAATATATATATTTTTTTTCATCAATTTCCTTTTCATGTAAGAAATAAATTGAATAGCTTGACATCTCTTCCGCTGGCGGTTCCAGTGAATCCATAGCCTCTCACGGTAGTCGTCAAATTTGTTTATATTAGAAGCAAACGGAATAAGTTTCCGGCTAAAAGCTATCGACTTGTTAATTTTGGTTAATCCAGTGCCAGAAATAAGGGGCGCCATGATTTTAGGAGAATCTGAAAAAAGGAGAGAAAAGTGGTTCTACATTAATTTTTTTTTGATGTTTATTTGTAAAAGTGTATTTCCAAATTACATGTAAATTCTTCAGGAAAAATTCAAAAATTAAAACTGAATAACTTTATGTATTTTTCATCGGATCATGTATTAGCTATTTACTATACTTTAATCGAGTGCCTGATAAAATAAGAAAGCAAGCAGTGAACATGTATCGGTAAATTGATTTGAAATTATTTTATTGTTTAATGCAGATAAAAGGATTAGATGCAAGATATCATAAAAACGCTAATCTGTAATAATTCAATAAAATAGTTACAAAAGCTCAACCATAGGCTTAAGGAAACAATTTTTAGGTAATGTAAGTACTGCAGAAAATAAAAAAACCCACGAAACCAAATGACGAATTTTTGAAACATACACATCGTGTAAGTGTTCAGCTCGTGTCAAGGGGAAATGTAAAGACTCAAATATATGTATAGGGTTTCCTTCACGAGATAAGTCTAACTTCAGAGAAACTATAAAATGCTTTAAAAAGTATAGCATTCATCTGCAATATATTTTAAGAGTATTATTTGAATTGCATTTCTGCAAGAACGCGGTTTCACTGCATATTTGGCAAAATGCCACATTCCAAATAATATAAATGTATATTTTGACATTTTTTAATTCTAAAAAGTTGATTGAAAATTTCAGTTGATTTTTTAACAATCATTTCTATAGAACAACAAGTGTCGTCTTTTAATTTGTCTGATAATTAGTGTTTTATAAAATAAAATAAAAAACATTTCAATCAAAAGTTATGCTTCACAAGTAAGCATGTATAGTAGTAAATTCTTCTACAATAACGTTGAGATTTTCAATTCAAAAATTGTATAAATGTTATAATCATAATAATCAGTGAATTTTCAAGGAGCATTTATTTCTCCTTTCCATTTGTCACCTACTCATATTAGAATTTTAAACTTTCAATTCAAAACTTAAAAGGGATCATAGCTACTCCCCCTCCAACTTTATAACATCTACTGACCTAAGACTAAGTACCATTTCTTGCCAGTGCATTGGTACGTCATTTTTCGGAAACAGTTTTATGTGTTTATATAATGAAGTAACAATGCACTGGCAAAAAATGGTACTTGACAGAAATAAGTTTAATGTTAAAATTTATTTTAACAAATAATATATGCAACATTATATCAGAAAGGACATTAGGACAGCACTGTACATATATATACATTGTACATGATTTGTATTGTGATATATCATGGTATATATCAGAACCGATATGGTCAGGGTAAAGTAAATAAAGTTAGACCGCCACTTGGCTCCTGATCAATTGTTACATCATATTGATTTGATATGCCACTTTAAATGTTAAAAATCAAAAACAAAATATATTGCAATTCAATATCAAATCATGGTAAAAGTAATTCGGATACCCATATTCAGTTTAACATCATTTTAAAGAGGTGGTCAATACCATATTATGGGAGAGACTGTAGGCATGTCATTTTAGATACATATGTATATGTTTCATTGGTAAAAAAATGGCAAGAACTCAGATTTTTGTTACCTATTTCCTTCCCATTTCAATGAAAATGGCAGTTTAATTAAAACAAAATTTGCTACACTTTTTTAAACAAGGCTATTGTTAGTTATGAATAATTGGTAAACTTATTTAGAATGTCCCTCCGCAAATTAACAGGCGATTTTATTAGTGTCCACACAAGTCACAACTTCGAGTGGCCGATTTACTGTAGATGACCTATATCCTGTTTGGAAATCAATCAAACCTCATTGTTTAATAGCTAAATAACTAAAAAGTTTGTCGGGATTTTAAGGTAATATTTTATTGAATTTAAAAATAACTTTTAACACAAATAAACTTTTAACACAAATAAACAAGTCTATACCAAAAAGTCCTGGTTTGTGACAAGCTCTCATATTGAAAAGGAGCGGCTTGATAAAGCTTAGTATCGAAAATAAAAACAGAAGGTAACAGCTTTTTAAGGTGGAATGCTACATCAAACTTTTGTAGTATGGATCGTTAAAGTATCATTTCCGAAACATGACTTCGTTGTCCAAAGAAGGATATTATATACTCTCAATTATTTAATACATTTTCTTTTGGTATTTTTTTAATGAGAAAGTGGGAAATCTGTTTTGGATGCAAGTAACACTTTGTTGAGTTTAAAAGTTGGTGTTAATAAATGTACGATATTAAATTTCAAGTGATGCAATTAAGACATTTTAATTATAAAACTATATCATTAATGAAAATTTAAAATAAAAACATCTTTTGTTCATATTTTCCAAACCTTTGGATACAATCTTTTAAAGAGACATGTCTTTTAGAAAACATTTAAGGTAGTCATTTAAAAAAAAAAAGAAATGGATTAAGATGGCGAAATTTAGAATATTATTTATTTATTTGCTTTGCAACCTTTTATAATACAAATGTTCATAATTCCACTCTGATTAAACAACTCGAAAGAGTAAAATGATTTTCCCATTTGTTTTAGACTTTTATATTCAACCTCCCAGACTTGGTTATTGGTGGAAATGTCTTGTGAGGTCGCATAGCAATATCAATTCAACGTTATCACAATATAAACGAACATCGCATTGGGAAAGAAATGGTGGGAAATTACATTTCAATAGCTGTTTCGCCTTAACATTGGAGAACCCATACCGGTCGCCTTTTGAGTTGTAACAGATAACTAGAATTGATAATTAGTTTTCAGGTGAAAACATGGGATGATATCCGCTAAAAGAAGAATTTCAGTCAATCGCGCCGAAGGTGACAAGGGTTAGCTGGTTGAAATCGAACCGACCCTTTTCTATTGCAAGCAGTGAAAGCTGTATCACTGATGACTTCAGACACGGACGGGAGCTGAATTTGCAATAAAATACAGGTATATAATGTCTTTTTACAATGCCGGGGAGAATGAATGGTAACACACTCAGGTGTTTCTCAAAAGGAAGGCGTATTCCATTTGCAGCGATAGAATTGATTTAATTTCCCGTTGAGAGAGTCATCACGAGAAATTAAATTTTAATTTCTACAACTTCTTGCCATACTCTTCCTCGTGTAACAAGCGATTCCGGTCAGACATTCAAAATGCACATAAAAGTAGACAACGAATTGGCGAAATCTAAAACTGTGGACAAATCGATGCCGCGATGTATCTCTCAACATAGTAAGGAGATACCTGTTACCAGACAGGGCACGAGATCACACTCGCCTTTTCACACCTAATTTTTTGCTCACGTCCTTAGCAGTGGACATTGCAAATAGCGTGGAAAACCCGTGAAATAAATTGGATTAAAACAGCTGTGGTCCTTAATAAAAAAATATTTAGGATTCAGAACAAGTACTTTCACAAGGTACGCCAGTTGTATAGTGTTAATCCGCAAAATACTAGTATCAAAAAATCTGTTATACGCTTTCAAACCGATAGTGTGAGTTTAGCAATCAAACTATGGTAAAAAAAAGTCTTATATGCTTATTTGACCTAAAACTTATTTAGAACCAGTATTGTTATATAGCTTCGCATTGAAACATACAAAAAAAGGAATGAACAGCACAGTGTTACTTAAATTATCATTTTTTTTTACACAAAAACTTGGGTAGCAGTAAATAAAGAACCTGAACAATCTATATACACAATGCCTCCTCAATGTTGATCAACTTTAAGAGTTGAATTGCATTCCATAATTCAAAGGTAATTAATTACATGTTCAGTTCAGTTCATTTATTCGCTCAAAACCAATTCAAACATATGGTACATGAGGACAAAAATAACATTAAAATATACATATAAATTGGTTAGAGGTAAACATATATAAATATAATGGTTATAAAGTTAGGAAAAGTTATACAGAATGAACATCATGGAGGACAGACTACCTCGTATGTCTTTGTTATAAATACACAATTTTCTCAACAATTTCATGTTACATGTTGTCAAAATTTTAGTACATTTGGTCTAGCCGAATTTTTTTTGTCTATAAACTTGTTCCGGACTTGTGATATTGCATCACATTCTAAAATATAATGAAATTCATCGGCTATACGGTTTGTGTTACAGAGAGGACAAAATCTTTCATTTAATGGGATACCTTCCCATCTTCCCAGTTCAACTGGTAGATGGTGATTTGAAGTACGAAATTTTAAAGAATTTTTCTGAATTTCAGGGGTAAAATATCTAAATATTTTTTTCATATCCAAAATTTGTTTTAATTTTTTTTTTATATATAACTCCTTTTGATGAATTATTTATATTAGCATGCCACTTTTGAATAAAATGATCTTGTAATCTCTGTTTAACTGCCGTTGAAACCCATTTTTGGTTAACAATATATAAAAACTGACTTTGCCAAACATTTGATAAACAACATGAGTTAAAAATATGGCGAATACAATCAATCCAAGGGTTAATACTGGTTGTATTTTCAGCCTGATTTAACAAGTACCGGTATAATATATTTGTAATGCTAGTATTAGTTCTAGAAATTACCATTCTAGTAAATACAATTACAGATAAAGGAAAACGGCCTGTTTCACCGTAAACCATATAGTTTGAAGTACTACTTTTTAAACATAAAATGGGCTTTAAAAACTTTAAGTGAACACGTTCAATACTATCAAGTTTTTCAAAACCCCATACTTCGCAACCATACATTGTATAGCAATACAGGTCCAACCATTTTATCAAAAAGTTTTAACTGACATGTAACTGGTAGATTAAATTGTCTAATTTTTCTAATGACACCATATATTGCCTTTTGGGCTTGGTCACATAATTTCTTTTTGGCTTTTAAAAAAGAGCCAGCTCTTGAAAATATAATGCCAAGGTACTTAAATTCTTTAACAATTTCTAAAACTCTGTTGTTAAAATAAAAAAACTCTTTTACACATAGGTCCTTTGGAGAAAATCAATACTTTTGTTTTATCTATATTAACATTTAATTTCCACTCTTTACAATAACTTTCAAACTCATTCAGTGCGTTCTGCAAATCATCGCCAGATTCCGCCAAGATAACAGTTTCGTCTGCATAAAGAAGTACAAGAAGTTTTATATATATGTACATAATTCATTTTCTATTGATGTGGTAAAACTTTGCAGACCAGGAATATTTTTTCAACAAGATAATTTTCTAAATCATTTTTGTACAATGAAAACAAAAATGGTGACAAATTTTCTCCATGGCGGACTCCAACATTGCAAGAAAAAAAGTCGGATACCGTGCCATTCATCTTGATGAGTGATTT
Organism: Magallana gigas; assembly: GCF_963853765.1. Taxonomy (NCBI): domain Eukaryota; kingdom Metazoa; phylum Mollusca; class Bivalvia; order Ostreida; family Ostreidae; genus Magallana; species Magallana gigas. The sequence continues at coordinate 5,301,031 of NC_088858.1, read as the reverse complement.
AATACCTTTATACATATTTGTAATATATTTAAAACATTTACAAAAAATGGTCAGGGGTAAAATAGTCAGCCAGGTGACCTGTTCTAGCATTAAATTCTCCCATTAAACAAACATATTTGTTGTCATTTGATAAATTGACTAAATCTTGATCAATCTCCAAAAGCAGTAATTTGAAGAATATTTGCTTCCCCCAGGCGGGATATAACAAGCTCCAAAAAGTACATCTTCACACGTATTAATAAGAGTTTTGTTAATTTTATACCTAAAAGCATAATGACAGTCTGTTTTGATAATATAATATGTACATATTTTACAATGCTTTCTCTAATAGCTACAAGAATTCCACCTGATCTGACATTCGATAATGTATGTCGGTTTTTAGTAAATGGCACATACCCAGGTAGACTTATACTGTCCGAGTCGTCTGTTTTTGTTTCGGTGAGACCGATGATATCGTATTTTGAGATGAAATCTGTAAAGTCGGCATAGTTAAATCTAGTTTTTATACCACAGACATTAAGTGATAGAAATTTGAGATCGGAATAAGTCTGTTCTCCTGCGTGTCCCTTCTTGGTATTGTCTGGGGTAGACGACACTCGCGCTCTCTTTGGGTTTCGCTCACTCGGCGTACGATTGTTCCACGCGGGTGTAGGGCTGGGAGCGGATTCTGGCGGGGTGTATTCCTTTCCGTCTATGAATAGCACGTCACGCACTAGTTGTACACGTTTATTGTCTTTTTTCGCCTGCCTTTGCACTGGGTTTAACTTTCTCATCTTTTCTTCAATTTCAGGTGGAAACTGCTCATTTGCGTAGACTCTGCTTCCCTTGAGTCGCTTGGCTGCATTTATGCGAATGTAAATGCAAATGTTCTCTCTGTCTTTGAAGTAGGAGAATTTGGCTACTATTTTTCTTGGGTGCATTCCATTTTCACATCCTGTGTACTCTTTCAAAGTCAATTCTGTACTCTAACTTGTACTTACTTTGTAAGAAGTCCTGTATCCTCCCCTTTTTGCTCTTGTATTCCAGTGAAAACCAGGTTGTCATGCATTGACCGCGCTTTCAAATCAATCACAGAATTTTGGAGACTAACACTGATTTCTTTGACAGTCTGCAAGTCGGAGTCTAAGAATTTTTGTGAACTTCAATATCTTTGCAGTTTTCGTTCATGGTTTTCTTCTGTGCTTTTGTTTCGGAATTGACTGAGTCAAATAGCTTCCCTAGGGAGTCCATATTTGAATCCAAGGCTTTGAGATCACGTTTTGTGCTCTTCGTTTCCTCCTCTAGCCTGTTGAATTGCAGTTTCATGGAATCGAGGGTACCATGTAATTGATCTAATGAATTTATTTTGGCTTCAATGGTAAACAATCTTGCGTCCAGGTTTTTGTTTTTAAGCTCAATACTAGATAGTTTACTAATCATCTGTGTTAATAAGGTATGCATTGTTGAAAGCGTTCCTTGAGACCCACCAGAGTGACCGCCAGGTTCGTCATAGACAATAAAACGGGTTTCCTCAAGAAGTTTGGCTGTCTCAGATACGGAGATGTTTTTTTTATGATTACTAGCCTTAAAATATATCATATGAATGGAGAAACTTGGCTCTGTATTTTGAAATAAACCTTCTATAAACTAATTGATCCAAAACAACAATTTTTTTTACTGTATGAACACAGTAACTGCTCATGATCAGTGCAATCAACTCGCACACATTTGGACGCCCGAAAAGTTGCACCCGTGTTCATTTATATTTATTTAGGAATCCAATGATAAAAAAATTAAAACTTTGTTTTTTCTTCAAAATTAGAGTTGATATTAACTGTTCACGTTGATAATCGTCTATACTACACTAAGTACTAATAGATATGTAAAACCCCACATTTTTATCTGTGAAGTAGTCATATACTTTCGAATGAATTAATATGTTAATCCAGCGAACTCTGTTCTGTGCTGTGACGTTTGATTCATTCTCCAATTGCTGACTCTGAAACACTAAACCAGTGTAGTACAGGTACACAAGTTTAGCACTCAGAAATATCAAACTTTTGAAAATTCGTCGGCATTGTAATAAGTCAATCTCGATTGATTTTCAAAATTATCATCAAATTATTTTTCGAGTTAAGTTATATAATCGAGAAGACGCACCCCAAACTTTATTTAATAATTGACAAAAGAATACAATCGAGTTAACTTGATGTTAAGTGTACTGACGGTGTAACCGTTACTTCTTAGGCATTTCCGGCAGGACTTCATATGTTAGAGTTCTGTACAAAATTGAGTCGCTTTCCATCAATTTGTGGTATTGATATTAGATAATCTTGAATGTCTTTCTGGTCGGTTAAATCGGTGAAATAAAAAAGTTCAGCACTAACCTCTTAACAAATACACGTAATACATTGCTCTATATTCATATAAAAATTCATATAAAAGGGGTTGTCATGGGCGCCAACGTAATACAATTGAGGTTGTTATTCCGCCCTTCGGAAAGACCAAGAAATTGTCAATGCTTGTTAGTGATCGACGTTGATGCATAGGACTTTTCATCAATTACGGCGTGAAAGTTGAACTAACCTTACTTGAATGCATTTTGCAACATAGAATAACTGTCGCGAGAGGCTGGTCCGCTCACTTGTAAGACGTTTCTATCTGTGGTTTGGGGTAATTACTTTTAAAGCATTATGAGTTGTAATTTAAAAGACTTTTATTTTGCTAAAAAAAAAATCAATATGACAATAATTCTGTGCTAAAAAAATTAATATGACAATTCTGCATTTAACTTTAACTTTTTTGATAAATAATAATTCCTGTACCACAAACTGTACAGCAACCAATTATTTTACAAGATAATTATAATCTAGTTTTTCTTCAGTAAAAAGACAGTAAAATAAACAATTTTCATAAAAATCAAAGAATCATCTGCTGGTGTTTGTTGAAGGTCTAATAAACAGTATATTTGTTCTATGATTTCAATTGATTCAATGTACATGTTTTCCTGATCTGGTATATATGTCGTGTTGCTTAAAACATTTCAAGACCCTGCAAAATGTCATGACTGTTTCCATTTTTGTTACGTGCAATTGAACTTCCTTTATGGCAATCCATTCACACAAGAAAAATGTTCATGTAGAAAAGTTATTTTTCGTTTCGGACGTTTGCGGTGTACAGGATCACACGTAATGTTATTTAAATAACATTGCCAACAGAACCAAAGAAGTCTACAGTTGAATGGTTAATGTTGTTTCAGGAGATGGGTAGGGGATGACAGACCTGGGCTGATTTATCTATAACACGTTTGTTTCATTCCATAAACTATTAAACATAAACAAATTATCAAAATTATATATAACTTTTGTAAGGCCAATATTAGAATATGCTTCTGTTGTATGAGATGGTTGTTCTTCCACAGAAACTGAAAAGTTAGAAAAAAGTACAGCTACACGCTGCATGAATTGTCACGGGGCTTCCAATTTTGGCCTCAAGAGAATCGTTTTCTTTTGAAACGGGTTGGGAATCTCTATCTAAAAGAAGGGAAATATCTAAACTAACGATTATGTACAAACTTCATTACAATCTTGTACCACAATATCTTAGTGATATTGCTTACATTTATAGGAAAGATAATTATCGCTACAGTACTCGTTATGAAGACAAGTATATACCTCCTAGAGTTAAGTATGATGCATATAAAAAATCATTTATTCCAGATGCTATAGGCAAATGGAACTAACTAAATTCGGATATAAAAAAAATCAACATCCCGCCAGTTTCAAAGAAGCATCTCTAATAATACCAGTGATTCAAAAGTTCCTAAATATTTTCTTCATGGTAAAAGAGTAGCTTACATCATTCATACAAAATTAAGACAAAATTGTTTACTAAATTATGATTTACACAGAAGAAATATTGTTGATTCTCCAAATTGCATATGTGGAAAGATAGAAGATGATATCATTTTTTATTTGTTTGCAAACTATTTTTAACGCAAGGAATACCTTATTTAATGAACTATTCCAAATACAAAATTTAGGTATTAAAGATTTGCATACTTTACTATGGGGTAATGACAACCTATATTATAAAACTAATTTTAGAATTTTCACAGCTGTGCAGAGCTTTATAACCAATTATTGCAGATTTATATAAGTATACTATTTTGTTCTTAACAATTTTTTTCAATATATATGTATATATCATGTTTTATGACAATTGCAAATTAATTGTATTAGGACGAGAACCTAGTTAGATGCAAGAACTTGTGTTCGAACCCTTTGTATATCATATATACAATAAAATATGTTCAAACCACATCAAATGTTACATATAAATTGTATTACATGTATATTAAAGACTTTTGAAGTGACATACTATGACCGTTTTACATTTGACTGTGCATTCTATTTAGCGTTTTTTGCAACAAGCAGCTTCCGGTAAATCTATTATACCACAAAATGCCATGCACATATGCATAATGTTAGGCAGATTTAGAAAAATGTTAATTCAAATACAGGCTAACATGCTGGCTGAAAAATCAATGTTTGCCGAATATTGTACAGGCTAAATACTGGTATATTACATTTACATTAGTGCATTCATTCATTTTCATTCAATATTTTATTCCTCCTTTCAGAGAGTACACAAAACACTTAGTCTAGCACTGGTCTACTTAAAAGGATATTTTTCTCCGATGAGTGTTAACTACAGAAATGTTATTTCCTCTTGGAAAGACTAACGCAATCAAAGACAGCAGAGATTGGTTGTAATATCACGATAATGAACTTTCAATTTTCCGTGCCACATGTTGTTATATAAAATCGAGGTTACAATATAAAACAAGATTAAGTCTTAATTAGAGAAAACAAATCAACATAGTTAAAGTCCGTCGGGGATCTGACCTAGCTGGGTTGATATTTTTCTCTCATGAGTGAAATAACAGGTAAAGTTCATGTCAACAACTTACAAATAAAGAGAAATTACTGTTATATAACAACACAACATTGTTACATGTAAACAGCAAAGATTTGTAGTATTTCAATGCATACTGTACTTCATATAGCCCTGCATCATGTTGTGTAAGTGTTGTTTGAAAATGAATTTCATTGTAAGTGAGAACATGTAAACTAAGTAACCAAATCAAATACTCACAAGGCAACGTTCGATTTTCAATGTGCAGATTTTGGGCATTCAAAAACAAATATCATAACACACTGAGAGGTCCTCTATCACAAATTGCGCCACATTGTTTAATTTGAATCACACTATAGTAACTTAATTCTCCAGAAAGTGTTTTCAGGACCCGGGGCAATATACTAGTAATATCCACCGAATTTTATCCGAAAAGGGCAATATGAGTCGAAACATTGTTTCAACTTTTCATTTACGGTAAAAATCCTGGTCATTGAAAAGGACCAAAGAAACAGAGGAGCTTGTTGTACCGAAACTCTCTTTAGAGATGTTCTTAAGCAAAAATACTGTGTAAACGAGATTTCAGGCTTTAAATCGGATTGGGATGAAAAATGTTAAGTTGGGCTACTGTGAGTCTGTAATCTGTCTTCAATGGAATCTGTTGTCAGCTGATTAAGCAAAGCCAGCGAGGTGTTTGTTACAATAAGAAGATTACATCTGGTCTACAAGCGATCGCCATCTTATCTTGTTGTAGGAGTTAAAATGTTAAACAGGTGAGCAAATGTGGATAGAAAGTTAAAAGGATATACCAATGATGGCGTGTTTCAAACCGACTGGTGGCAAGGAATGGAATATAATTTTAACGAACTGTAATAAATCAAGGTAACTTGGTGCAGACTTGGTTGACCCCTGGAACAAGATGACAACTGCCCTATGAAGTGAGGCTGAATACCAGAAACGGTTGTCAACAGAGTCTATTGAAATCTTCTGCTTGCTTTCTGCTCCTCTTCAAGTATCTAAACCAGACCCAGCGCCAAGAGTTGAAACCCCAGTTTCGCACCGTGCATAAACACAATTTCCGCAAATTCAAAGCAATATCGCCATGTTTTGTTGATTAAAAAGGCAAATATGCTAATAAGGAGAGACCAATTTTATGCGGGCATGGTTCATAGAAAAAGATTTGGAGAAGTGATGACGAGGCGCCCCTCACCAGTCGATTACCTCCTTGAATTGTACGTCTTGAAAGAGATGGTAATATTATGGAAATATTTCTCCTGGCTGGCGATAAAAGGGAATATTTGTGTGTAAATCCAACCAAGCGTACACGGTACATAAGAGGAGGTGTTCAACACGAACTTTCAATCAGCGGTAGGGTTCGGACTACCCAGGAATCGCTAAAGAACCCTCACCTTCACGTCGGCTGATGCTAGTTTGCAAGATATTAATTCTCCGGATCTACACTATGTTGTTTGTTTGTTCGATTTTATTTATTTGACATCATGGTTTTTTACAATTGGGTAGAGCTGTCAAAGGGCAACTTAGAAAACAATATATAATTATTTCAGGTAATGCAACTATGTATCATGAACCGTTACTTCTGGGAAATTGTCCAATATTAATCTATTTTTTTAAATTTGAAATAACAGCCTGATTATGACCATGCCTAATGCACTTAAGTGTGTTTGATGTGACTTTCATATACATGCACCTGTTAAAGTTTATTGGTTTCTCTCACAATAGCGTTTATTTCTTCTTCTCTTCATTAAAATCTTTCATACACGTGCATTTAAAAATAAGAACAAAATTCAAATCTAATTCATACACAACAATCAAATCACATTCTTATAAATGTACTTCATTTTTAACGCAGTTATAAAAATAGAGACTGCAGTAATTGAAAATCCACTCTATAAATTTGTCTTTTTTTGTTGCACGTTTTCATGGTTAAACCGGAAATAACGACTATGATATACGTGGAAAAAATTGCGGAAAGGAAAACATTTTTGCGTCAGTTTATTTTTTAACTATGAATAAAATAGAACAAAGTATGATTTTGCACTGTAGAATATTTCTTTGACAAATATTCCCCTTTTAATGAACCCATGTCACACACACACACATATATATATATAGAGATAGAGGTTCCCTATGATTATGATTTCACAATTTACTAGTAAACTTTATAATTAAAAGAAAAAAAATAGAAATACAATTTACCTTAAAAAATACTTGTAATATACTTATATACCCTATATATTTAAGTGTTCTTTGAGTAATTATACATTAATGACAGAAGTCAAGTGTAAAATGTTAAAATTTATAAACATTCAGCAAAATATTTTGAAGTGTTTTATTAAATGTGTCTGTTTGTGTTGATCTGATGAAATAATAAAATGAGGTTAAATAAACTCCCCGGCCCCACCGTCACAAACTTTCCTCGGCCTCAATTCTGATTATTGACCTCAATTTAATATATTTTCTTGTTAAGAATTAGGGCAATTGTGTTGTGTGATTCAAATAAATTGTGAGGCGGAGCCTGATGCAGTACGATGAACTTTACAATGTATGTCACTTTATCTCAGGACTTCGAGGAGGGTTAAAATGATGCGACAGTCTACTGTAATAAATAAATATAATCAACACGTTGATATGCTAATAGATTACTTCGCGCGCTAATTTGCCAGTTTTCCGGACCTGAATTCTTAGAAAATGAACACATGTTTCACACAAATCGAGAAAAACTGTCCTAATTCCGATCTTACAAATACGTAATGAAAAATAACACGCTGGAATAATAAATTCGGTCGTCTGTTGTGATCGGGACTATGACCAACCGTACAAACTATCCGAAGAATCTGTTCCAGTGTCGGAGACATCGCGCACCTGTTGTTGTCCTAAGATCAGGAATCTACTTAAATAAAATTAGTTTAATTGGAATAAATTCTTCACAGCACCCTTGTACAATAGTTGTGAAATTAGTCATAAAAGATTTAATGTATTTTAAACTGAAAATAAAACAATGATTTGATAGACCTGGGAGGGAATGTTTTTCAATCTAAATTTGGTGAATTTAAATTGAATAAAAGCATTAATACAAACGAACAGGAAAAACAAACTAGTCGCTTAATATGGACTTGAACAAACAAAGTAAAAATTTCTTTCTGCAGTATCGCGACGTTTTAATTCCTTAGGCAATTTTAAGAGGACTTGTAAGAAAACTTTCCCACACGAATCGGAGAAAGAGAGCGAAGAAGTAAAACTGTGTGACCAATATACGTACCCCCAAGGTCGATAGCCGAAAGCATGAAAAAAAAATTATGTCTGCAAAAACGACGACCAAAGGAAAATAAACTCATCAATTTCAAGAAAAGCATATCCTGCGGTTGGTAGTTGCAACAAATAGTCACATGTACTTAATGCAATAGTATATTTTACAGTAAAGATAATGTAAATAAATATATTCACCAAAAATAAACATTCTCTTTAAATTACAGTATGGATTCAAGTTGTAGATAAGATCTCGGAGGGACGTACATATATATGATACTTGCATACATCTATACAAGCGATTCAATCTGCTGATTAAAATACATCCTTCATTGAGGTATAATTTACGAACAACACTTTCCAGTTAATTTAAATACAGTTACACATATCTTTAGATATCATGAATATATATTTGAAGAATCAAAAGAACATTATACATATAATGGGTATAGGGACATTCATCATCATTGAAAAAAAACCATTGATATATAAATCCAACTTACGCTTTTCTTGTTTCTTTTCTTTTTCAAACAATTCACCAATCACACGAGGAATTCTGGACAAGCCAAGAGGAAACACTATAGAATTGTCTAAGAACAAAAGGATGGGCCAGCTCACAATGCAACGATGAAAAAGTGAAACTTTTGCAAAAACTCCTCTAACTTTTACATAAACTCCTCTAAAATTAACAAAGTTCAACGAACTTCGAAACAGTAACAAAGTATAATTTGTGACATTTATACTTGTTGTTATAATTTCTAGTACAAAAATAGAAAAACCCTAAGGCATTTATTATTTTTTACAACACAGAAAATTTCATATCATACTTTTGTATAAAAAATATTATGTAGCATACATATTTAAAAAAAAATAAATAAAAGGATAATGCAAATCAAAGTACAAATTTCATCTTTCAGAGAGAGAGAGAGAGAGAGAGAGAGAGAGAGAGAGAGAGAATTAAGAAGCGTAAAGTTGGTACGTTATTGCATAGTGGCTAATATCTCTGAAGCAAGTAAAAAATTTTTACATATTCATAAATTGTCTCGACAAATCAGTCATAAAATAAACTAGAGGTACTGTGAGCAAGCTCACAAATGATACCACTACTAAGACAATATCATATTAACTCCAGTATTTATTAGGTAGTAATGGATGCACCTTTTTATAGTGACATTGAACTCGCAAAAATCACAAGATATGGCCTAAACAGAAATTATGCATTTTTGAAAACAATGACCCTGAACTTGACCTTGGGTCAAAATCATGTCACACTCAGGTCATAAGCAATCTTTGTATTATGTAAGAACTTTCAATGTTGCTCTATAAGAAAGATATGGACCGCACACGAACAGGGATGGGGTCAATTACAATGGAAAGTAATTAATTAAATTACAATTACTTACTTAAATTCTTCAATTAAATAACCATTACAAGAGTTTTCAAATGTAATTAATTAAATTACAATTACTTTGCAGATGTAATTAATTAAATTACAAATTACATTTTCATCAAAAATTTACTATAACCATGATTTATCTACAACACATATGGTAAACATTTAAGGAGGTATGTCAATAATGTGAATAAAATTTAGTCAAAATCAAAATACTTTCACTATTTGAGAATTTGCTTATAACCAGTACTCTGATAAGTAACAATTTTTGGAAAGAAAAAATATATATTTGGTTTTATTGTTTATTTCAAAACGTAGGTACTGGTAGTGACAATATGAAGGTGTCCCATATCACCTTGATATTCAATAAACATTTGAAAGTCATATCCCCTAACCTACTATCATGTCAACTAAAGTATTTCCTGCATGCAAAACTATTATATGAAAACTTTCTCCTTTAAATTTTCATCCACTATTTTTTTCTAAGTTATAAAAACAATACCAAAATACAGGTTAATCTCAGGTACCGTAGAGGACAGACTTTAATTGTTATCAAAACACAATTCACACCTGTTGTTCTGTACCTACATGTAATTATCAAATGTTTGCATTAAGGGAACACACCCTGTGGACATGTTAGGCATCAAAAACTTAAAACCCATTTGAAGCTATGCATTCAGCTCTATGTATTTTAGACTATCAATTACAAAGCATGACTTGATAGTTTATATAATTTAGGTACCTGTAACACTGATTTTGTTTGTAAATTAATCAGTGATTCTTTAGACTAATTCAATGATAATTGTCACACTAATTATTCTAATAAGAAGGGCAATAAGTATTTTTTAAGAAAAAGAGAGATCAAGCAAATCATCAAATTCATGTACTTCATTGAATTTTGGAAACTTATGATTAAATATTGAATCACTACATAAATTCATTTTGATAAATATAAAGTATGATATATATAACAAAAGTTCAATGCTTTTTAGCTACTTTTCCTATCTTTACCTTGTACCATTGATAGTGTGGGGAACAATGGGTAGTGGACAGCTTCATATTTATATGTACATCAGTGTGTAATTGAATGTAATTAAAAAGTAATTGGAATTACATGTCTTTTTTGAAAGTAATTCAATAAATTACCATTACATGTAATTGAAAATTTGGCCAATTACACATTACTTTCAATTACATCAAAATTTGTAATTAATTACACTCAATTACCATTACAAATTACCACTACCCCATTCCTGCACACGAAATTTGCAATTTTCCTTTCAGTGACCTCGAACTTGTCCAAATGGCCTTGGATCAAAACAGGGCACACCCTCAGGTCATAAGCAATTGTTGTGTGGGGTAAGAACTTCTAATGTTGCTTTATAAGAAAGATATGGACCCGACAAGATTGCACAGACAGACGGACAGTCGGACGGACAAGGTGATAGCATCGCCCGAACTTTGTTTGCGGGGGTAAAATCACCAAGTCATTATATTTACCAACTTAGAATTATACAAGACATACATTTTTTTATAAACAGTTAAATGCTACGAAATAAAAAAAAAAACAAGCTTTTGAAAATAAATAAACGCATCCTGTAAGTTCTATATTCATGAAAGCTAGCGGAATAAAGAGGGTTCTGCCGAGTAATATTTAGAAAACGTTCCATCTACTTGGATATCAAATAGATAACCGTGGTTAGTTCCATTTAACAAGTCAAAGAAAGGTAACCTCTGTACCACACGAGCGTTCGATAACGCACCCACACAGATCATGTATGAATAGTGCAATGTTTGCAGGTAATTACGGTTTTCTTTCTTTATATACATGTACTTTTTGCCATTTATTTTCTCATGAAACATGTATTTTTTGCCTTATAACGCATCGACATAAAGATGTCCTCCTCTGACTATTTACAGGGAATTTATTTGCAAATTTCACTCAAATTTTTTAGAAGAATATAAAAGAAATTTAAAAACGATCTACAATATTGGAATTTTATATAATAGTTATATCATAATTTTATTCATATTCATCATTTATATCATAACATAGGAGTTTCTGGACATCGACGACTTGAACATAACAATATAACAACAAACAAGCTAAGTGGTTTTTCGATTGACTCTCTCATCAACTCAAAATGATTTGCCTATATTAATGTCACCAACTTTATTTCATCTCAGACACTGGTGACAAAGAACTTTTGTTTACATATAAGGCCAAGGACACTCACTTACGAAAGACGAAAAGGGCAAAATAAAAATATTTTTATCTCATAATTACGAGTTAATTATCTCGTTATTACGAGAAAAAGATCTATTTAGAAAGGCGCGTTTAATTGTTCTATCCTCTTAAAGTATATGAACTACTGCAATGTCTTTTATCATACATATACTTAGCATAATGATCGTTTAAAAGCATACACAAAATTTGATACAAAATCGGTCAAAACAATTTTAAAGAAATTTTAGGAGAAAGATCAAAGCAGATTGATTAATTTAATTGAACCATTTACATGTATAAATAAGCTTGAAGATGATACATGTAATTTGACTCCAAAATGTTAAAACTAATATACAAAATCTATTATTTTCAATATACATATAGGTTGTAAATGAATATATAAAAGAAATTCGGGTAAAGCCTGTATATCCATGATTAAAACTATATAGTAATTTAAGTCATCTGTAACAAATAGAATTGTGTTTTTACGACTTGAACTACCCGGTATTTACTTCGGAGTGGGATTATAAAATTTAAGATGAAAAAATGTCAAATCCGATCATTTTATGTGAAATTTTAATGAATAATGGCCATTGTTTTTAAAAACTTATAAAAATTGAATTAACGTTTCGGGAAAGAAAAAGATAGACTGACAAGGTGAACCCGTCGACTTGGATGTCTCTTCAGATATGAACCATTTTATATAAATCTTTTCTCGAAATAACGAGATCTTTTCTTGTAATAAGTAGATAAAAATATTTTTTTATGTTGCTCTATTCGCCTTTCGCACTTAATCCAACTAGGTATATCCTTTTTTATTCAGACAAATTTTATGTTTTAAAAAATATTCATTTTTGCTGTCTGTCATACAATTCTTTCTCATCTGGTCTGGTATTGAAACAAACTCTTGAGTATGTAGTTTATTTTCAAAACTTGATGCTGTGTCAACTGATTTATCCGACTTTGACATATTTTTAATTACTGAAACACAGATAATACAGTGAAAGATGATGATCTTTTAATTACGGGATATCATAACCCTTTTCGCAATGACAAAAATCGATTTGGAGGGGCGTTGCATTGTATATATCTAAAAATATTCATTTTTCAGTAAGGAATGATCTTGACTCCAAATATATGGAGATCCTCTGGGCTGAAGTTGTATTAAATAATAAAAAAGCCTAGTTGGCGTAATATACAGGCCACATAATTCTAGGGTAGAATATTGGGACTACTTTCAGCAAAATATGCAACAAGCCTTACATGTAAATATTCCAGTTAATTTGCTAGGTGATTTTAAAGTCAATATGTTGTCAGATCAAAGCAACATTTTTAAACACATGCCACAAAGACTCAACTTAAAATATATCATAAATAATGCTACTAACTTCACATCTAAAGTTGGGACATGTATTGATCTAATCCTAACCAATAACACAAGCTTAATTGTAGACCCCAACATAACTGTACCATTGTGTAGCTCCCACTGTGTTATTAGTGTTGAGATCAAGTTTATTGTACATAAACAATACTCATACAAGAGGATGATAAAACACTAAGATCAAGCAAATTTTCAAGCACTCGATGAGGAATTGATACAAATCAATTGGGATATTGAAGTCTTTAATTCTGAAAATATCATTGAAATATAATCAAACTTTGAGTCAACCTTAAACAATTCCATTGATAAGCATATTCTCAAAAAAACTATTAGCGTAAGACCAAGAGACAAAGTATTGATGAATGGTACTACACGTCAGCTTATGAAGAAACGAACTAGAACACATTATACATTATTTCTGAGATATATAAATCTTAATTATTTACTGATAAATTGGAATAAACTAAAAGTGAAATGTGCAATTGGGAAGGATTTAATTCTAAAGTATGTCTTTAAATTTTGGTAGTAATATGACGTAAAGTAAAAACGCTATGACAAAAGTCTTCGTATTTTTGATTGACCCTCGTGAAGCTAAAATTCCAAGCAATCCACAACACTGCATTCATAAAGACAACTTAAGATCTACCATCTGACCTCTGACATAAACCTTCTTTATCCTTCTGGAAGATGACCAAGTGAAACAAACTGATATCCTTTTTTATCTTCTAGTTCCCTCTAAAAACCTTTCCAATCTGCTTAGTAGATGCCCCTCTCTGACAAAACTCTCTCATATCTAAATCTAAATATTCCGTAAGAATTCAAAAGGCGGTGCCATAACCGATATCAAACGTAGACGCAAGTTCCGCAACAGTGACGCGCCCGTCACTTTCCATATCGTTGCAAATTCTTTTAATCAATTTTTTTGCAAATAATTCTATTTCTTCCAGGCCTTTCGTCGTCCAGTACAGAGTCTCTACCATTCAAAAATCGCCTGTGATATTTATATACAAATGATCTACTCACTTTGGGCATTTTTTCTGCTTCTTCAATCATTTTTGCAGTTTGTTTTGGTGTTTTACCAAGCGCAACACCAAATTTTACTGCTATTCTTTGCTCCATGACGTCGTCCAACGTCATCATTTTTTGCCTTTTTAATTAGGAGTACCTGTCTTCTAACACTGATATTTTATCAACGGATTAACATAATACGTCATAATTCAGCAAATAAAATGACGTAATATTGCCTTGTTTAGCTATATAAATTTTATTTTGATTTGGCGCCATATAACAAAGATTTAGTTAAAATTTTGTAAGATGAAATTTTTGTAAAAAGTTTAAACTGACCGTGCGCCGTGACTGCATTTCTGAGATATATAAATTTTAATTATTTATTGATAAATTGGAATAAACTAAAAATAAAATGTGCAATTGGTAAGGATTTAATGCTAAAATATGTCTTTAAAATTTGGTAGTAATATGACGTAAAGTAAAAACGCTATGACAAAAGTCTTCGTATTTTTTGATTGACCCTCGTAAAGCTTCCGGTTTCGGTTTTATATGCACCACAACAGCACATGTTAACAATCACAGATGACGAAAATTGAGATGTTGGAACTATCATCTCCTTGGCATGTAAGGATGTGTCAAAAAGATAATAACACCTATATACACAAGTATGCACCATGATTTTAACGCGACATTGCCATTAATCTGCTTACTTTAGCTACAGAACGACATGACAGCTGATGACAGCTGAGCGATCGACGACTTACAGACATGATTCAACGTGATCACAACTACTCCATCTAGACACAATTGAAGTCGTATCTTAAAGCCGCTTGGTCCGATTTTTTTGTTATTACAGTATCAAAATTTTTTCCATACAATTCATTTATCTTAGGAAGTTATGGACTTTCTCCTATTTACACCAGCAGAATCAGTCTCCTTTCAAAGTTAGAAATATTCAAAGTAAATAAAAATAATTTCTTTTTGGGCAAACGAAAAAACAAACCAAAATGCATCACGGGAATGTTTAGAAAAGGAAACCGCTTGGTTTCGTCCCCCGAATGATTAGGGATATTCAACCCGCATGCTATGCATCGATTGTAAAGAAAGCAGACTTCAGAAATATTAGCGAACAAAACGCACACATGTTAATTTGTAATTTGACTGATCATTTCGACCTTTTTTTAAAGCGATGTTAAAGTCGTAATACAGTAACAGTCATACCCGTCTCGTCGTCAGGGGTGAAATTTAACATTAGGCGAAATAACGCGGTACCTTTTAATGTCGTTTGTTTTGTTAGCAAATTTTGTACGTATTTTTCTTCATTGAAATTTGGCATAATTGACTGGAAAAACTACTGCAATGTCGATTATTATACATATACTAAGCATAGTCATCGTTTAAAAGCGTGCATAAAATTAGATTTAAAATCGGACCATGCAGCTTTAACTCTGATAACAAAGTAGACTTTGAAACACATTGTTGTAAATCTCTTTCGTTTTACAAAAAAAGAGAAGACTTTTTTACAGTTTACATTTTAGAAAATTTTAAGAGAAATTTAAGAATATATACCAGCTGTATACATAAATATGTGGTGCTTTTAATCTTATAGGATGCCTGGCGACGGTCCTAAATAGCAATATATATAGTATCTCTGTGTTTCTTGTGAAAAGCGACCTAAAGCCAACCAACGACGCTTTGTAAAAGGTCCACCATACAAGCCTTATCGTCAATATTTAGGACTAGCAATCTATGGTGACCATGATGTTACATGTACAAACTGTTATTAAAAATTCCACAAGTCAATAAATAAGAACCATTGTAAGAAATCTATTGAAACAGATGATGACATCATCAAAGATAAAGAATGTTTATGAACCACCAGCAAAGTCTTCTTAGTCAGATACTTCAGTCAAAAGTCCTAATGTGATTCCTTTACCTATACTATCTTCTGGAAAGAGTCACTCAGCTTGTGTAATCTGCAAGAAGAGAAATTCGAGATTGATCACAATGACTGCAGAGAGGACACCACATCTTTATACTGACAGGACACCTGTTATTGACTGGTGCAAGGTGCTGCCACTCTCATTTGATGCCATCAAATGTGCGGAGAGCATGTCCAGCTCGTGTTGTTGTTAATGGTAAACAGTTTCCCACCAAAACTGAAATGATGTCCTTGTCTAATTTTGGGACAGGCCACATCGTGAACCCTGGCATTAGGTAACTTCAAATTCCGATTTTTCTTTGAAACTGGATTTTGTAAGGATGTGTCGAAGATTCTTCGGCTGTCTTTTGCTATTTAAAAATTGCTGTTTTTCAGATATTTTAGCCATTGTTTCATTAGTCTTCAAGACGTCGTTTAAGTAGTGAACAATTGGAGCAATGTTAGTATTTCTGGGATTATGGGTGGTAACGATATTTTATTGTTAGACGTCAACGATAACGACACAACGGATTAAAATTCTCAGATGAGCAATCTTAGCTATATCAGCCATATTAGTTTCGACCCGACGATCGCTCCTCTTCTGCCTCTGGAGTATATATACCGGTTGAAAAAGTTACGAAAGTTACGGTCGGTTGCTTTCTGATCGAAGCATTCAGGTTGCACGAACTTCTAAATGCATGAACTGCACATTGTAGTGAAATGTTTGTAATAAAGAATAAAGGAAACTACAATCAATAGACACAAAATATATTGATTCTTTAAAAGAATTTCAAAGGTATCTGCATTATTTTGCACAGATAGTGCTGCCTTACTTTGCGTGCACATCGAACACATGTGTCGTTCATACAAAGTGCATAGCGTCTACTTTTTCAGAAAACCATGGCGGCACTACATCCAACACAGTGTATAAAGAATAGAAATCCAAGAAAATAATACATAATATCGTTTCCATCGGTTTCCACACAAAAAACCTCCCGTTTCTTAAATCCATGCGATCACAAACATTCTTCGATCTGCCACTGTGTGTGGTTTGCGCATGTGCGATGATATAACATACGCAGGGAAACGGTCTACAATTGTTAAGGATTTTTAAAATATGTTTTCCTAGATTTCAGTTTGTCTTGTTTCGTCGTTTATTCCTTGTCCGCGCAGTAGTTGTTATATCATTTTTGTTCAAAACGCGTTTCTACAACTCTTTTCGTCCAATAACGAGTTTGGATGTATGAGGTAGAGACAAACTTGGAGAATGAATATTTGTTGAAGAGAAGCAAAAGGATAAACGATTTTTATATTAAACCAAATTAAAGTATTCAATATATACTTTAATCCCAATTCTTCAAAGATAGGTAAAATATATCTGACAATTATCATATTTATCTTTAAAAAAACTAAAGATGCTTGGTTATATATACATGTAGCAGTCCCATGAATACAGAAATGAAACTAACCACTGATAGAAAATTTCCAAAAAAGTTTCAAATTACCAGTTTGTTATTAAATAATACATTTACACCTGTAAATGGAGTTTATGGATATCTTGATTAATTAAAGGGCACACGAGACGTTCCTCAAATTCAGATTATTTTTCATGAAATAGTATTCCTTATGCATTTGAATTTAAACCTGTTAATGCTAGAAAAATTCAGGGTACATTACCAGGCAATTTTTTGAGTTTGAATATTTTGTTTTTTTCCATAGTACCGATATGCAAAATGCAATTGGACACTTAAACCGGTATATAAAGTTAGAGAATATATTTTCCATTGAAACTATAACGCAAAGTAGAAAATATCTTTTAACAAGAAATAGTTACGGCATTGTGAAGTGAATATCTTCAAATTGTAGATATGTCAGAGGAATTGCTTTTACAAAATAATTGAAGATATGTCGCGTCTGACCTTGAATACACAACATATACGAAAATCTTTTGATTGTTGTGTTGTTGTCATAATAACAAAAGAGATGATACATTAAGTAAAACATTTGTTAAGATGTTTTCAAATGTGTTTCCCCCTTAATTATATGGGACCACATGTATAGAATAATGGTATGTAATTTTTTAAAATTGAAAATTATTTATGAAATTAGGTTTAAATCAGTGATTAGTTTTCTTTCTTTTACTTATAAAAGGAAGCAGTTCTCCAGACACCATGGGGAGGCCCGTGAAGGAGCTGGGTTCAGTCCTCACAAAATGTTCCAACATTGAACTGACTTTAGAGAGGGCTTGGTACATATGCGGTGACTCCACCTCTTAAACACTTCACACTCAACCCAAACAATCTTTGGAGACTTTCTAGGAGCATTGTTATCACCACATATGCAACAAGTGACTGCCAGACTCCTAAACGAAACCCTAGGAATCTTCAAATTTCAGAGTTATTTTAGTCATCGCTAGAATCTGTGTCCATGTCATTGTCTTCAGAGTCCGTCAAGTATATGAGCACAGGAGCAACCTCCTCATCCTGGACTCCGTCGAGTTTCCACATTTTTTCTTCTCTCCACCTTACGCTACTTCTAAACCCAGTAAGTTGATCTAGCCTGTTTAAAGAGTTCTTTCATTTTATGTTTCTTAAATGTGGTATTTCTCCTGGCGACGAACCTATTTAATACAGCCCAGACCAACTCAGTAGGATAAAGCTCTCAGTGATAGGGAGGTAGACGCAAAACTGTAGAAACTGCCTTTGAAGCCAAATCGTCTACCACATATTTAGGGTGAGGCTTATGTTGCTTCACCAGTGTAATAATTCCGGATATTTTATGTTCGGCCCGGACCGGTTTTTCTTTTAGTTTCTTTGTTTATGTCACGTGTTACAAGGGTATAAATACGACAGTGAATTAGCTGTCGGGTGCTTAGTTGGAAATCAGCAGAAGAGAAAAGAAGTCAGTGAATTAAAACAATAAAAGGTATTGTGTCAATACAGAGCTTGCCCGTTCGTAACGGTGTTAAGTGTTTTTGATAGGCCATAGAGAGGGTGTCCTCTTGGTACTGTATGTTAGGCATTGCAGTCGTTTTGGCTTGTCAGTGTGTCACAGTAGGCTTTCCTCGGAGAGGCTAGCCATTGTTCATTTCTCTAGTGACTGATCAGACTGTCGTCCAGGCCGTTGTGCCCACTGTCCGTCCTGAAAAAGGCAGCCTACAGTGTGCACAGTGGTTGAAGGGCTACCATATATACTGTCCGTCCTAAACAAGGCAGCCTACAGTATATGCGGTAATCTGAGAACGGTCAGTCATTTTAGCTGAGTGGTTGACCTCAGTGGATTGTCACTGTGGGTGTGTACTGTCCGACCGGAACAAGCCAGCACCAGTACATCACACACAATGTCAATTATATATATTTATTATACCCCTTGTCTTGTTTGTAAAAATTCTAGATTCCCTGAAATTACTTGTTGATTATTAACCTAAATAAGGTTAGGCTATACCAATCATTTTTTACAATCAATAGAAAATCATTATATTATAAGACTTTGTTAGTGTACACCCAAAACCCTAGTAAAGACCAGGCACGAACCCTTCCCCTGGCAGTACAAGTAGCTCGGTACGTAAACGTTACACTAGTATCGGACTAAGTTAAGGCCAGACTTACGTCCTTGACAACGAGCTTATGCACATGCACAGACAGATGATAAACAGTAGAAAGGAGGATAGATATATAAATGTATAGATATATAGATAGATAGATATTCATTAGATAGATAATACGATAGAAATTTGTCAATTGTGTTTGCGTGAGAGAGAGAGAGAGAAAGAAAGAAAGAGAGAGAGAACCGTAAAGTATTCAGGCATATTAATCCTGCTAAGTGACAAAATCACACAGCAAAACTTGCTAAAATGTTTTATTTGAAAGATATATTTGATGAAGCATATAGGATATGTACATTCAAAATTATTAACTAAACAGATACCATTTTGTTATCGATGTCTACGGTGATTTCACCATGCATACTTCAAACACTCTTGGAATTTTCTTTTGATCATGCGTCAATTATGGCCCGAGTATAAATATTTTTTTTATTAAATTTTCTGGTTTCCTCTTGCTATATCATTGAAAGAAATCAGTGAATTTGTTTAAAAATAGAAAATATAGCAAATTAATGCAGTAATGAGCTTTTTAACAATGGATTGGACAATATTAAGCAAGCATCGATCGAACAACCATACAACAGATACTATAAATAACGAAATTTTAATATTTCATGCAACAAAAAAAAAACCCCGAAAAAAACCCCCGAAGAAGCTCAGATAAATATATTTATTACTTTCATATTAAGATTTGTGTTAATGTAAAATGTGGAGCAAAAATGACCTAGGAAATAATTGATAAATTCCAAGTTTAATTTTTTTTTTACACAATTTGTTTCCGAAGTTAGTTTTTTTCTAATTATTTAAGTGAAAGGGAACATACAAACCATAAGTGCATGCACGTTTATTTGTAAATGTTTCACTAAAGTTATCAGATCCAAGGTACAAATGTATGTGTCATACCTGTTATGGACTCAACATAAACTACCCAACTTGAAGTACACTTACATTTGTATTTAGTATATTAAACGAGGCTTCAAATATATTTGAAGTTAATAAAGAGTAGGTGTATGTAGCCTACGAAATAAAATCTATTTAATCTGGGGTCAGTGTTTTGTATCGGTTGTATGATAAGAAAACAAGGGCGCCGTAAAGCGGAACATCCGCTCGCGACATAACTTGTTGTAGGGGGAAATGCAATTATATCTAGGAAAATGCATGTGAATTTATCAGATCAAAATAAATATGACATAAATTATCATTTACGTGTTTGACAGTTTTCCTATTCCTAGCAGAAACTCAACACATATGTTTAAAGTTTTATATATTATAATTATAATTTAGAATCATTTAGAACTTGACATTCATTTTTATATAAGCATACATAAACATTTATCTGTTTATAAAACATTTGAAAACTTACTTTTGATATATTGAGCTTTTGTACAGCACGTCGTAGGTGTTTAGGCTTTTAAAATAAGGGGGAACGAATGGTTCGCACAGCCCAGTGCCTGAGTGTTAATTTTTTTATGAAACCACTCCGCCACTGTTGGTATCCCTCAAAATCTGATTGGGCTATAAAGTGGTCACCACAAATGACAGACGTATCCTTGCCACGCTTCTAGTCTTTCCGAGTGGATGACACTAACCTGTCCCACTTTTTACTTACAGCTTGGTCAGATGGTACCTTTTTTAGACCAACAAAACACTGTAAATATCTTGTTTTTATATGTTATATTTTAAAAGAATTGGCCAATAAACATATATCATTCACACGCGGGGAAAAGACTCAGATTTACAAAAAAAATACACAAAAAATGCCAGGGCCCGCTCTTTAACAAAAATATATTAGAGTATTTCACCTTTTGAATATCAGGTCATGCGTCTATTATGATCTTTAAGAAATTTAATTAAATGCATATATGAGATACCTCGACAGGTTTGTGTATTATAATGGATTATGGCACTCAGGTGCCCGTTGGGCCCTATTGACCTCTTTTTTAATTTTTTTTAATTTTCCAAAACCTACCTCGTCCACATTATAGTATGACCAGGTTTATCGAGTATACTTTTAAACAAAGTTTGGGGGGGGGGGTATATAGGATTCACCTTGTCCGTCTGTCCGTCCGTCTGTCTGTGCAATCGTGTCCGGTCCATATCTTTCTTATGGAGAAACATTGGAAGTTCTTACTTCATACAAAGATTGCTTATGACCTAAGGGTGTGTCATGACCTTGACCCAAAATCATACGGTCAAGGTCACTCGCAGAAAAAATGCAAAATTCGTGCCCGGTCCATATCTTTCTTATGGAGAAACATTGGAAGTTCTTACTTCATACAAAGATTGCTTATGACCTAAAGGTGTATCATGAACTTGACCCAAGGTCATTTGGGCAAGGTCAAGGTCACTGGCAGAAAAAATGCAAAATTCGTGTCCGGTCGATATCTTATGGAGAAACATTGGAAGTTCTTACTTCACACAAAGATTGCTTATGACCCAAGGGTGTGTCATGAACTTGACCCAAGGTCATTCGGGCAAGGGCAAGGTCACTGGCAGAAAAAGTGCAAAATTCGTGTCCGGTCCATATCTTTCTTATGGAGAAACATTTAAAGTTCTTACTTCACACAAAGATTGCTATTGGCCTAAGGGTGTGTCATGTTCTTGACCCAAGGTCATTCTGGCAAGGTCAAGGGCAGAAAAATTGCAAAATTCGTGTCCGGTCCATATTTTTCTTATTGAGAAGCATTGAATGTTCTTACTTCACACAAATATTGCTTATGACTAAAGCGTGTGTCATGACCCTGACCCGAGGTCAATTGAGAAAGTTCAAGGTCATTATTTCAAAAATGCAAAATTCTGTCTGTGCCATGTCTTGAATTAATGTAAATTTTAGAAGCTAAAATTTGACACAAAGCTTGCTTGTCTCAGGCCACATAAAATTATTTTTAGATTCTCATCCCCGTCTCTCTGAAAATGGCCTGCTCCGATGAAATTTTTTTTTGGGAAAAGAAAATTTGTGGAAAAAAAATGAGGAAAAAATCGGGCTCAGTATACCAATAATTCAAAATGTTTAAATATTAAATGGCTGCTTGACATGTGGATTTCGTTTGATTCGAGTCATGGTTGTTAACGGAAGGCTGCAAATGTCTTCATGCTTTAACAGTTAACTTAAAATAAAATGGAATTAAAGGATAGAAATTGGTTTGTTTACCCCTATTAGCATTAACAGTTTCAAAAAATAGAGCAGTTGTTATTTATAGAAAATGGACAGTGAAATAGATTCATCCAATATTTTCTATAATAGCAAAAATTCCACGCGTTATGATTTTTTTTTTAGCGGGGGGTATCAATTGTGAGCTTGCTCACAGTACCTCTAGTTTTGACCAGCGTTCAATGAGCGGTCTGATATCTATGTATATAATTAAGATACTTTAATGGTTTATGGCTGAAAAGTCAAGCAGAGGCATTTTCTGTTGAATTCATAATTTGTTATCATAGTCGGGTAACTTGAAATTTGTTGGCGTCATGAGATTCCTGTTAGATATTGCTGATTTAAACTTCGCTTTCTTTATAATGCAGATATAAACGAAGTTTTCCTAACTTTCAAGACAATTTAAAGTGGTCATTCATGACAGTTGCATTCGCCATCCCATATCTGCCACGGTCAGTAGAATTTGGTGTTCGTATTGTGATTTAAGGGTGCCTCTTCAGAAAACTCCATAAACACTTACGGGATGGTCCTTTGCTGGTGACATATCTGTTCTTATTAAATTAAATTATCTCTCGTTCAAAAAAATGTTTAATTTATAATCTTATTTTCAATATGCAGTCTCCTTATTGTTAATCACTGTAAATTTTGATTTGTTATGTATCTATCTCATTGATATCTACTAGACATTGACCCATGCGTGCACGGGTTGACATTGCATATCGGACATTTCCGAAATAGGTACATAGACACACCGTATTATTGACTTTTACATAACTACAATAATGCTATTAATTTCAGTACAATTTCCTTAGTTTGAATAATCTGTGTCTCGGGAAAGACTCTCACCACAGTTAGAATGCCTCCCATATACCTGTGATGTAGCAGAAAATTGCAAAATCGCTCCGGAACGATTTTGGAGAAAATAAATGAAGTTGCCTTGAAAAAACACTCAATTCATCATAACTAACCTTTTATGAGACTGTAAATACCTTTCACCTAAATAATTTAATCCATATAATGGAAGAATTCAACACTTTTTAACCAACGTACACGTAATTTCTTTAATACAGAGACAATACACGGAACGCATTCTATCGTAAAAATAGGTCCGTATGACATAATTCATTTTTCGATAAAACATATTCTATCTTCAGTCTCCTAAGAAATATAATGTGAATTTTATTACATGTAATCAAATATTTTCTGTCATCACGATATCGAAAGTAAGTACATGTACTTAGTTGAAATGTATATTTGTTATTTTATACTTTCTCTCATAAGAAATCATTAATATATATGAACAGAATATATATAGCAAATTTCTCATGAAAATTTACCCGTATTAGTATTATCATCTCTGAGTTTATTCATGCAAATATGATATTGTGGAAACATAAACTAAAGATCCCGTTAGCGTGAATGTATTGCACAAGCGCAAGATTGTAAAATCCAAAAAACCCAGATAATTTCCGGGATTTTCTGAGAAATTTTCGTTGATTATTAATTAGCGAAGCTTACACACTGAGAAATATTAAAAACAAATTGGTAATCTTGAAGTACCAATGATGTTTTAAATATATAAAACAAAAGACAGTATTCTTCCGATTTATCGGTATTAAAGGCCAAAAACTCGAGTCTATTTTTTTAATATAGTAGTATAGATATGTCTTGTAAATAACAAATATATATTTAGATTAAGTGTATATACATGTATCTATTGTATTTATTTTGATGGTACTATCTTTTTACAAAAATGTCTTGTGTAATTGACTTCCCTTTTTCCATCAAACAAAGGCCTGTTTGATTGATTATATTTTTATTATGATTTCTTCCTATTGTTTATCACTGTTATGAGCTGTACATTTGGTCTTGTCTTTCTTATAAGTGTTCATGTACTGGTTTAATATTATAATATCCCAATGCTTATCCCTTTCTGTTGTGAATGACTGTTAAATGTATTTTAATGTATTGAATTTAAAGGTTTTATTTCTTGTCAAAGTGTTACATTTGTTAGTTTACTTTTAACAAATTTTTAAGTGGACCCCCCCCCCCCCTTAAAAAAAAGACACATCCTCAAAAAGAGTACCTAGCATATATTCTTATGAAATATTCCTTATTTGTTTTCTAAAATAAGGGCCAATTAAATTTTGTGCATATGACATTACATTTGGTCTATGAAAATTGAATTGTACATCTTTTAACCTTCATCAATTTCCGTGTAAGTGGAAAAGGCCGTTCCGCACTATATATTATGTAGTTCACGAAATCATCTTCTTTGAACCTACTGAGACGACATCTCACAGGAATTCATTTTATTTGATGACCAAATCTTTATCTAAATGTCCGCACCGAGATGTACTTTTTAGCAGTATTTGTCACAGACTTGCGATTCTTAGCCTTTTTGATAGCAGTCAGTAACTCTGCATTGTTCCCCTTTTCTTCATCTTGTAAACAAAAATGAACATTAATTTGTTTACACCCTTGTGTTGGAAAAAAATAAAACAGTTCTTATTATCACAAAATTGATACTCTTTTAGGATATAAAATTATGCAGAAATAGTTCATTTATAGAAGTTCCATAAAAGGCGAATTATTTGATTCCCTTTCGGTTGATGTTCATTTGTAGGAGCAGATTTCAGTTTACCAAATGCTTTTAAAGGCAGTTAATTTGCACGCAAACTCTCTTATATCGAGTATCAATGCATAGTTTTGAAATAATAAGTATGTACTGTCGCGTGTGTAGTAATGGTTATGTATTGAAGGACTTACCTCTAATTCTGGCAATTTTTTGATCTTTGACAAAAAGATTTCTTGTATGGCGACTTCGTGAGTTTACAAAATGACGCAATTGATGTCATAATAAAATCAAAGTACTGAAGTACTGTCGGGAGTTGATTTTATTGATTATTATCAATTTTAAAATCAACGATATGTTATTCAAATTTTTGTCCCCCGCCGCAACGCGGAGCGGGGGCATAGAAATGCCGGGCGTCCGTCCGTCCGTGTTTCCGTCCGTCACACTTTTTTGTAAGCGCTCTCATGCCTACAAATTTTGACGGATTTTCATTAAATTTATACCAAATGTTTATACCACTGATGCTCTGGTCGTTACGTTTTGTTGGAGTTATGGGACTTTGACCACAATAATGACTCCGTTTTATCCAAAAATTGACCTTGTAAGCGCTCTCATGCCTACTTATTTGACGGATTTACATGTGATTTTATACAATATGTAAACCAGATTATGAAACTTGAATATGATTTTTAAACAAAAACTGTACAGTGATATTGTCTCGTACATTTTAGATAAACCTATATATGTTAATAGGTATTTGTTTGATTTTAGATTGTAGTGTTTTGGATATATTTGCGACAGGAAAAATAGAAAAAAAGGGTGGTGGGGGTAAAAAAAGGTTCCTTCCAACTTCCCCACACATTTAATTCTGGAACAGCCCTGAATGTTTGAAAATATTGCAATTTCATAAACAGTATACTGTACTAGTATACTGCTTGACCGGCGGGGGACCAAGGAATTCGATTCTTGTTATAATATGAATTCTCGAATTTTTCCGATAAGAATTTCGAGAAAACCCCATAAGAATCATGTTGTGTAATATTTAAAGATAGAATTAATTTCATCAAACTGTGTATCAGTAATCGAAATGTTTCTAAAAATTGTACACGTCTAGATCCAAGCAATATTAAACTCTAGTCCCGTTCAACCAGACGCTCGGCTGTCTCCGTTAATCTCTGACTGCCAAGAGAGACTCTCTGCTTGTCAGAGATTTACGGAGACAGCCGAGCGTCTGGTTGAACGAGACTATATTGAACTCGTAGGAATACATGCAACTACAAAAAACAATTGAATTGTTCGTACTTTATAAAATCTGACTATTTTCAAGGTATTTATTGATACTTTTCTTTTGTATACAATGGTACAACATACAGTACACAGAATTTATTATTTACAAGATCTACGTCTTGTCAGCGGTGATGATTTGTGCTTACATTTAGGTACAAACACTGTTCCACTTTGGTTTGCCAGAGTAACTGCATAGGAGAGTTGATTAAAATCAACTCCCAAAATATAACACCGATTAGCTAGGTTTTATTAGTTTTTATTGAAAACGGCAATAATGGGTACAAGTGATCTGCAAAATAAACAAGAGGCTTGGTGGAAGAACAGTTAAATTGATAAAGATAAACACTGAAGATCCGCCTTGGTAAATTTTGCATAGGAATCTGGAAGATTCTAGAGTTCTATGTAAAATTTACCAAGGCGAGTCAAACAAATTCAACTTTTCAGATTCGTGCTTTTTCTTCTTCTGAATCAGAATGTCATTTATTATTTGAAAAGTAAAGTCATAACAGATATAAGATTTCTTAAAAATAAGGTCGTTTATCGCATATAAATGATATTTTACCTGAACCTGATAGCTGAACCCAACTAAATATATTTGACCCTGACCTACATTTAGAAGTTTTGAAATAAAATATAAAATGTTTCTAAGACTATGCCGTAATACATATTTTACCATCATTCTTTTTCGGTATCATACGTTATTTCACTCATAAATATGCCCCATATCACAAACCTAATGGAGAAAAGGATACATGGTATCGGGGGTGTTTGTTTAAAAACCCCACTAGTTGCAGAAGTCCATACCCAGATATTAGATAAGTTTATATATATATATATATATATATGTGTATTCTCATGTACCTTGAAATATTTTAAATCTCGTAAACTCGCAATTGGGTGGCCATGTTTTCACCCGAGTACAGATCCCGATTGCATTGATATGAAAACATGGAATCGCCTGGGTTAATAAGTGTTCTGTACCTTGATGTGTTCAATTTAAATACTCTGAACTGTATAATAAAAAACAATTGGACGCAGAATTGTGTGAACGTGTTTGGAAGGACTTCTTTTATGTAGTACCACGTCACCAAACAATTTATTTTCTTCATTTAGTAAACCGACACTGTACAATTAAAATAATACCAGAACTAACTAGAGGTACTGTGAGCAAGCTCACAATTGATACACCCGCTAAGAAAAAAATCATAACGCGTGTATTTTTGATATTATAGAAAATATTGGATGAATCTATTTCACTGTCCATTTTCTATAAATAACAACTGCTTTAATTTCTAAAACTGTTAATGCTAATAGGAGTAAACAAACCAATTTTTATCCTTTAATTCCATTTTAAATTAAGTTAACTGTTGATGCATGAGGACATTTGCATCCTTCCGTTAACAACCATGACTCGAATCAAACGAAATCCACATGGCAAGCAGCCATTTAATATTAAAACATTTTGAATTATTGGTATACTGAGCCCGATTTTTTCGAATTTATTTCAACACATTTCCCCCCCCCCCCCCTAAAAAAAATTCATCGGGGCAGGCCATTTTCAGAGAGACGGGGGTGAGATTCTAAAAATAATTCTATGTGGCCTGAGAAGAGCAAGCTTTGTGTCAAATTTTAGCTTCTAATATTTCCATTAATACAAGACATGACACAGAGAGAATTTTTGAAACAATGACGTTGAACTTCCTCAATTGACCTTGGGTCAAGGTCATGACACACCCTTTGGTCATAAGCAATCTTTGTGTGAAGTAAGAACTTCCAATGTTTCTTCATAAGAGATATGGACCGGACACGATTGCACAGACAGACGGACGGACGGGCAAGGTGATTCCTATATACCCCCCAAACTTTGTTTGCGGGGGGGGGGGGGGTATAATAATATAGGATGGGAATTAAAAAAAAATCCGAATGAAATTGAAAATATTACAAGAATTTATATCATAAAAATGATGAAAACATTGACTATACATGTAATGTATCAAATTTTAACAAACATTGGAATAAAAACACTTCATGATAAACAAGGAGACTCTTTAGACGGTAAAATATCTTTTAATGAAGCTACATCAGTTGTAAATATTATATAGCAAATGATAATGAAGACAAACTTCGTTTGCGGTGGGTAAGTAATAATCTTTAAAAAGAAAAAAAATTACGCCTTTAAAATTTTACACACACAATTATGCTATCCTCATGGCTATTTTTCTTTAGTTTTGAATGAATTCACTGTACCGGTCTACATTTGTATTACAAAATATTAAGCAAAATTTGGAACATTTTTGGTATTTTGAAGACCCTTTTAAAACCAGACGGTAGAATGTAATTTGTTTTATACTTAAAGGCAGAATATGGTAGTAGCAATTACAAATAACAATTCGCTATTGTAGTTTTTCTGCTTTGAACTGCGGAAAATTTCTTTTACCATCTTTTGGGATACAGGTTATGATTCCTTGTTTCTGTGTGACTGAGAGTTCCCGAGCATTTTACCCATAATTTGGAGACCGAAACACAAACTGTCCTATCTTATTCCAAAAAGCTTAATATATTTCTGTTGTAATTCTAACACTACCTCACCGTGAAGAATTGCACATGCGGGGGCCGTGATCGGTGTAACACGGGGGCCGCGATAGCGAAGCGGAGAAAGTACATATGTAGGTCAGTGAGTATTCAAAGACTAATTGCGTGTAATTAAAATAAATTTTGTTTACTAAAAGTATTCACGGAAGATACCAATTACTAACGGTCTACCACTAGCAATATAGGGGGTTAGATTTCTTTTGAAATACTCAAACACCTTGACACTATATAGGTAGGGTAGGCGACACAAGTTATTTTCGGTCTAATTGTAATCAAAAATGGGATTCCAACGACAAAAAATGTACTTTGTTTGGACCGAAACATTATTTGTGTAGGGAAAATAATTATTCTGAAGAGAAATGCTACAAAAAACTATGAAATGTAAAGTATAAGACCAAAAATCATATGTGCCGTAGGGGGGCGAAGATCATGTGAAGAAGGGGGGGGGGGGCGTGACTCTTTTTCAATTTTAGCAAATATTCTTAGAAAATGTACACTTTAGACTCTGTAAATATTTCTCTTATTCAAAAATTTATTTCAAAATGTTTTTGGATGATTTGTTGCTCAAATTAACGGCTATCAACATGTTTTCAGTGACTAAAATTTTGTAGAGGAAAATGGATAGTAGTTTTGATGACCACGAGGAAGAAGTAACGGAGGAGTCGGTCCAATGTATATGTGATACATGTGGGAACTCTTAATCATCCAAGTCTAATCTTAGACGTCACGCAAAGTCACACTCAGAAACGAATGAACAACGCTGTGGTAAAACATTTACTTCCAGCTACAATCTGGCAAGACATAGAAAGACTCATGAACCACACATCACCAATCTGCTTTGCCCACACTGTGGGGAAAACTACAATTAAAAGCATTCATTAGATTCCCATATCAGATTCAAGCATAAAGATTCCGGGATGATTTGCGAAACATGTCCAAAGAGGTTTAGAGACAAGACATCGACAATCACATGAAGGGCTCCACTATGGAAATGTGCACCAAAAGTAATGGCGTATTTAAGCATTTGAAAAATCATTTCATCAACTGTAAAGCCCCGAAAACCAAAAATTTTAAATGTGGCATTTGCAACGTTTCATTTCTCAGAGAAAAAAATCTCTCCATGCACATAAAGAGGAAGCACACTTCACCTAAATTGTACCCGTGTGGTTGTGGGAAAAGCTTTTTGTACCCATTTTCTGTAAAGAGACATTCAAAAACGTGCAAACAAGCGGAGTAGATGATCTTGAAATCATGAGTTATCTCCCTGGCGCTACTTTTTACCATATCAAGCAGATATTATTATTTCATAGATTGCCTTTTAGATAATTTAAATTCGAATTTGTTGTTTAATCTCAGCGAGGGATATATAACTATGGAGTCTGCTTGTTTCACATGTATTACCACATGCCTTCAGTATACCAGTATTATGTATAATTATATGAGGATGTCACGAAGTTCAAGAAGGGATTATTATTGTTTTATTAGAGTCATGTTTCATTTATTATGAACATTATTTTTATTTCAGTGATGTTTGAAAACAAAAGGTTACATTGGAAAAATAAAAATGGTTCTAGTCATCATTATATTGTTCTTTGTTGAGTAATAAACAATCAGTTTACGAAGATTGTGTTCAGTCTTAAATATTAATGCCAAGTCTTTTGGTGGCTAGGATTTTGGACTCGTCTTTTTGATGCCATTGTCGTACGGGCAGAGCTCCCCTGGATGGCGCCATTGGTTCCGAAATATTGCCAAACTTAATTTTTCTTTTCACTTGTTGGCGTCTACAATCAAATTCATGATCTCTACAAAAGATAAAGAAAATTTCAACATTTGTTTTTTGTGTATACATGAAGCCTTGTCCTAAAAATCGGACAAAGCCAAATCAAAATTGAATTTAATATAAGAAAAATAATGAAAAATAATACAATGGAATTATTTTTTTTTTCCATCGAAGAAAACGTTTTTAAATCTTTGTTCAGTAATAATTGTGCTGCGCTTTCACCTTCGTGTTCGGGATAAATTCCACTGGTTCTTGAAGTCCTTATACAAAATCCCCAAATAAAACAAAGATAATGGATAAAAATTACATTTTTTATGCATTTACTATTGCCTCGATCCAGTATAACTTTTTCATATGTTGATTGTACCTATTTGGATTCAATTTGCAAGTCATAACTTCCACAACACTTGACATCAATCCAGGAATATCACGGGCCTTGATTGATACTTGGTTGTTGGGGTACAGTGACTGGAGGATACCTACTGTAGTTTCCGCTGCAAGACTTCCAACTGAACGGATGTTGTATGGCAATTGTGTACATTTGTAACTTTGTGCCAATATCCATTAAATCCCCTCATATGTAATTATTGGAATATCTTTAATGTATCTTCCAACAGGGGGAAAAACAGAAAAATCAACTCCATCCATTAATAAATCCCTCATTTCCAATAAAGATCTAATCCGATCCATCGCACCGATTTCAGAGTCATCACTTGCGGCATACCAGTTTCTAATGATATGCGTTAGATTTGCTGCGTCTTCATACCCGTTCTGACGCATCCATTGCTCAACTTCCTCACAAAAATTTGTTCTAGCGTTAGGAACACTCTGTTTATCGATCAAATCTTCCACTAAAGGAATTTTTAAAATTGTTTCATTTGATCTTGCGCAGGCTTTCCAAGCGTCGGATGAAACTCCACATACACCCGTGGTACAGGTGCGCACGCGCAAGTGGGTGAAAGTATGAGAGCAGTCAATCCCTTTTGTCAACAAAGCGCCCGATATCTCATGGTACTCGGGGTAGGGGAACCAAAGTTCAACTGGCTGGTCAACTCCCTGGATTTCTGTAGGGCAGGGAATAGGTGCTTTCAGCTGCCACTTTTTCAAAACTGATTGAAATTTATATGATGTATAAGCACAGCGCAAAACAGCTTTCGGGTATTTTTTGCTAGCCATTACCTTCGATGCAATTTTACTTAGAGATAAGGGTGATTTCAGTTTTAATCTCGGCTTTGCTTTCAAATCATTTAATTTTACAGAAAAAATCATAGAACACCATACACAAACTGTATCTTGTTATCTGTTTTCCAAGACCTCTTCAGTAGTCGGAATTTCTGTTCAATGCCTTCTTTCATTGAATCATATACAGCATTAAGTTCTGAATGTGATAGGGATCTTGCTTTTTCAGGTAATGACAAAACGTCAAGGATGATTTCAATAGTGTCTGTTTCCCATTTCTGTTTAGTCTTCTTGTCTTGCTTTAATGCATCAAGGATAGCTGCAGCAGACTGCAGAGTCAATTCAAATTTCCTTTCAATAGGAGTGTCAGTTAGGTCCTCAGCTACATTTGTCTATGTTTCTGTTTCATGTTCGTCAACTTCAGTAAATGTTTCAGTCTCAACAAAAGTACTGTTAATTTCGTCTAAAATTAAGGGGTCAGTTGACGGGGAACCACCAATTTCAGAACTCTCTTTTGTAACTTCTTCTACGATGCGCTGGATGTGACCATCATTATTATTTCTCAATTCATCTATTACATATTCTGGTAACAAGCCTGAAGCTTTATCTGCGGCAGAGATATCCGATTGCATATTTAATGCAGAGAAATCTGAAGTATTTTTAGATTTTGTACACCACAGCCTTTTGTTCATATTTGTTCTGATCTTCTGAGAATCTTCATCTTTACTGTAAACTGTGATAGATCCATTAAACGCCTTAGCCAGCAAATATATTCGAGGGGGTCCTTTGGATCTCGTTTGTAATTGATGCCAGAAAAATTTCTTATTAGATCCACCTTGCTTAAACCCTTAGTACTCACCCACGCATCCTTCTGTAACTGTACTAATGTCAATAGGTTGCCATTGTTATCACGATGCATCAACGATATCCATTGCCCATCTGTGTAAAAACCCACTACATCAATCCCCTTTTCATGGCACTTCTCTAATACATAATCAGTAGCGTCTCTCATTTCCTTTGCTGACAATCTGTAGTCCTTAAGTCCATATGCTATGGGAAGAGAGCATGGAATTTCTAAAGAGGAATTTCTATCTTTGTTCGTCAGAACCCACACCATGACTTCTGTTGCTTTCCTTCTCGATAGATGGTAGCCAGTTTCCAACACAGTCTTTGTGTGACTAGCAGTGGAGATGATGTCATCTTGAGAACATTCTCTTTCTGCTCTATCTACTGGACATGCTTTGTTAAAAGTAGAACTTGGAGTAAGTCTACATGATAACATACTGTCAATCATATGAAGTGATGGTACCTCGCACAGAAATTCATCATTTGTCTTGACAAAAGAAGATAAGAGCTCTCTGAGTGATTTTAACTGTTGTCTACTTCTCGTAGGTTTAACTATACCGTGTTTGTCGTACAATTCCGTGGCTTCTCCCAAGATTCTTTCCCACAGGACTTGGTTAAAGTGAACTTTGTGAAAAGTTGTGCTTTCATTTGAGTATGAAACGTATATGAGAACGTCAGTTTCCAGGACAACCATTTCAGCCAAACACTGGGCAACATAATATATTGGAAGAGTGTAGTGAACTGGTAATTGTCTTTCTGAGGGAAATGGACATTTTATTTCTGTAGTATAGGTGTATCATCGTAATCACTGTTCAGTCTTCGAATGCTGCCATCTGGTGAAACTTCTCCTAAGACATCGATGTTTTCTCCAGCTAAAACATAACACCCTTCCTCAACAAAATGATACTCGGGAAAATAAATTGGCAGAAACCTAAAAACTAATGTAGCAACTGCATACATTTCACATTCTGTTCCATGTTTAAGAAGATCTTGTACTGACTGGGGAAACAATTGTTCGTTTTTGTTAACAAAAACTTCATAATGCCTTTTTTGGTCTTTCAGTCCCCGTAGTCCAATTGCCGAATGCAAACTGCTCCCGGTGACTCTTGCTTTCTTTCTTAACAAATGCCATAATACAGCTATCCAGTAATGTGAGCAGGTTTTGTTGATATGACCTGTCTATAGCATCAACATCGTGGTATAAGGAACTGCTTTTTGTGCTATGCTAACGAATGAACCGAAAGCTGAAATGTCGTTCAATGAATTCTTAATGAATTCTTTGTGTTGAAACAGCGATGCTTGTAGGCCACTAATAACATAGACATATCTGGATTCTCGCCAATTGTTTCCTGCTATAGCCATAAATTTGTTTAAACCAAACTGCTGCCTCGACATTAATAATCTACTTTCTTGAATTCTGAATGATTATGTTTTAATAACGGACTTCATGAATTGACTTTTTCTGTGTCAGAGGCATCCCACTCTCGAATCCAAACATGTCTACATCACCATCTGTTCCATCTACACCAGCTGTAACCTTTTTAGCGTCGTCGCATAATATGACAAGTGAAAAGCTGTCAATGTGACAGCAAACCGGGTTTTCTTTTATGTAAACTGTATCCATAATCCATGTCAACCCTTATCCAGTGAAATGGAGTACCCTACATGTATATGCAACATTTTGCCAAAAAATGACTAAGTTCAAAAGCTATTATTTTTTTATAAATTATCGGAAATCAAAATCCTAGCAATATGCACACCTCTGATATATGTACAATTGATCTGCAAAAGTACAACTTCCTATCTTGAGAACTGTAGGAGGAGTTATCCGTACAATGAGGGTACCCTATATGCAATATTTTGCCAAAAAATGACTAAGTTCAAAAGCTGGTATTTTTTTCATAAATTATTGGAAATCAAAATCCTAGCAATATGCACACCTCTGATATATGTACAATTAATCTGCAAAAGAACAACTTCCTATCTTGAGAACTGTAGGAGGAGTTATCCGTACAATGAGGATACCCTATATGCAATATTTTGCCAAAAAATGACTAAGTTCAAAAGCTGGTATTTTTTTCATAAATTATCGGAAATCAAAATTCTAGCAATATGCACACCTCTGATATATGTACAATTGATCTGCAAAAGAACAACTTCCTATCTTGAGAACTGTAGGAGGAGTTATCCGTACAATGAGGGTACCCTATATGCAACATTTTGCCAAAAAATGACTAAGTTCAAAAGCTGGTATTTTTTCGATAAATTATCGGAAATCAAAATCCTAGCAATATGCACACCTCTGATATATGTACAATTGATCTGCAAAAGAACAACTTCCTATCTTGAAAACTGTAGGAGGAGTTATCCGTACAATGAGGGTACCCTTTTGGCAGCCGCCCGCCCGCCCGCCATTTTCACCATTTTAATAACCGGATTTTTCCGTTTGAAAACCCGGTTAAAAACATTTCCCAAGAGTATCAAGGATAGGGTCTATAATACCAGGCTCGATTTTACTGGGGATATCAAACTCACCTATGTTAAAGCTCGACAAAGTTTTATTACTTCGGACAGCGAAATTGATATTGGCGCAATCGGGAGACAATGAACCTGATGTTGAACCATCTTTCACTTAACCTACATTTTTTGGGCCACCCATATAATAGAGAAACTTGTCATGAAAAAGCCCAAACCAAGTTTTCCAAAATCGTTTTGTTTCAGGAAAGTACCTCATCTCAGTTGTGCATTGATTTGAAAAGAACCGCACCGTTTCCAAAAACAAAAGGAAAAATAAATTGTTGAGAGGAAATTTGCCTTCTACTCAATGTCAGGAACGATATGAAATATTTGTCCATCCCCAATGCTTCTAATTTCTGCAATACAAGGTCTACAAGGTGGTGTAATTTTGAGTATCGTGGTTTTCTAGGGGAAGCTTTAAATGGTGAGCATGATTTAAGATAAGGGGAAAAAAGCCGTTTTGGCGTTGAGTTTCGTGAACTTGATTTTCGTTTAGTGGAACAGATTGTTTCTTTTGTTTGGGGTCAAAGTGCTCTTAAGTGGTGTTACTAAATTTCCCCTTTTTGCCAATGCCACCCGTTTTGGTTTATTCAACCACAGATTGCTTTTCTTTCTGTTCATTACATCCCTGAAATTATTTGAAAAGCATTAAATATTTATTATTCATACTATAGTAATTATGAAATGTCACTTTTATTTGTTATATTATTTCGGAATAAATGTTAATCCAAGATAAAGATCGAGTTGCCCATGCGACTTTCGGTTGATAAATTCAAATTTTACACGGAAATTGTTGAAAAGAACTCTACGTTATAAGAATTTTTGCCAAAATTGAAATAGAGTCACGGTCCCCCTTCGTCACATGATCTTGGTCCAAACAAAGTACATTTTTGTCGATGGAATCACATTTTTGTTTATCAAATAGACCGAAAATAACTTGTGTCTCCTCAATCTCTCACCAGAGGGCGTATTACGCTGTGCTTCAACACCTCTGTTATCGTCTAAATTACAAGAATCTTGTAAAAACTAAAGTATTTTATTTTATTCACTAACTTTGTTAATTTTGAAAAGTAAAAATAAGAATGTAGATTTGATGAACATTTTTTGCATCTTAAACGTGGTATATATTTATTAAACCTCAAAAAATTAATGGACTATTTTGTTTTGATTCGGTATTTACTTTCACTTTCACTTCAAAACATGGAGGCAAAGTTAAAAGACATAGTTGCTG
Organism: Magallana gigas; assembly: GCF_963853765.1. NCBI lineage: Eukaryota > Metazoa > Mollusca > Bivalvia > Ostreida > Ostreidae > Magallana > Magallana gigas. Next base: position 5,264,176 of record NC_088858.1, on the reverse strand, counting down.
CATACGATCCCGATATTAAGCTACGAAAAGAACAAGAACAGGCTCTATTGTTTTTAATGAAAGAAAAAGGTGATTTGTTGGTAAACTTACCCGTGGGTTTTGGAAAAAGCCTAATATACCATCTTTTACCGCAGGCCCTAGCAACCCACAGAATATCCCCCGTTGTGATAGTAGTGTCCCCTTTAAATATTATTCATAAAGACCAGATAGAAGACTTGAAAAAACATGGCATTTCTGCATGTAGACTAAACATCTGTTCGAAAGTTGAGGAGACTACGGATGATGAAGATATGGGATCATTTGAATTGGATTCGACGGGGGTTGATTTAGATAATGTTATACATGGCCGATATTCCGTATTATTGTGTCACCCAGAGGCCCTTCTTAACACTAAGAAAGGGTACTCTCTGTTAATCGACCCTGCTTTTAAGAAAAACGTAGTTGGCGTTGTGATAGATGAATGCCACATAATAGAAAAATGGTATGCAATTCAATTCACAATAAATACATGTAATGTACAGTACCGATTAGACCCAACCTAACAGAAAATAAACCCAAACTAAACCCTGGGTTTACTTCGGGTTTACTAGAGTGGACCCAGAGTAAACCCAGAGTGGACACAGAGAGTAAACCCAGTCAGAAGTATACCCCTGAAAGCAGACGCTAACTGTGTATTCAGAATATACAGAGGGTAGGAATTGTAGGCAGTAAGATGGTAAGATAAAATACTTGTCTGCTTCACACTTCAGTGCATACAGTTGACCTCAAAAGCAATTTCAAAGTAAACCCAAAGTAAACCCCGAGTGGACCCAAATTTTCAAAAAAGTAAACCCCAAGTAAACCAAAAAAGTAAACCCGGGGTTTAGTTGGGGTTTACTCTGGTGTTAGGTTTGGTCTGATCGGTACTGTAGCTGTCATGACAATTTTAATTATCTAAATAGACTTTTCATTATTATCTATTTTTTGGATTCTGTTGTTATTTAATGTACAACTCACCATCATCTTATTAATCTAACAATATTAACAGTCTTCTAATTGTATTTAAAATACTATTGTTTGTTTCACAATTAAGGGGAGATGAATTCAGAACTGCATTTAAGAGGTTAGGAACCCTCAAAGTCTTCTTCCCTGATGTTCCTTTTGTTGCCCTTAGTGGTACTCTCACTAGAGAACAAAAGATTACTATTCCAAAACATCTGTGTTTAGTGAAACAAGAAATAATAGAAACAACACCAGATAGACCAAATATATTTCTTGAGAAAAAGCAAAAACAGTCTGGTATAGATGTTCTTAGTCAGTACGAGCAGATAATATATCAAGTATGTGATGAGCTGTACAAAAAGCGAGAGTTGTATCCTGTGACATTACTTTTTATTCCAATATTCTATATGAGTGAAGCACTGAGATACCTAAATAGCATGTTTGGCATTCAAAATATTTACAGTTCCATATACAGTGCCTTATGTACTGGACAGGATAATGAAGTCATTGATGCAACAATTAATGAATTAAAAAAAGAAAACCCGAGAATTCGTTTGGTGCTAACCACCTCTATATCGGGCATGGGTTTTGACCCCAGTAATGTTACCCAAGTTATCCATGCCTGTCCTCCAAGAGATTTATCTCAGTATTTTCAGGAAGTGGGAAGAGCAGGCCGCCGAGGACAGCGATCACCTGCAGTTCTTTACTACAACAATCAGGACATTGCTCGCAATTTACCAGGAATCCATGAAAATATTATTAATTACTGCAAAAATAACTCCATGTGTTTAAGAGATCAGCTTTTATCTACATTTGGTTTTACAAAAGACAAAACCATCACTGGTTGTGAATGCTGTTCATGCTGCATTACACAATGTCAATGTACAAAGTGTTCTGAGAAAGATGCCATATGAACAAATTAAATATGAACTTTAATTCCTTAATTTTTTTTTTAGCTTTTTGATACTTGTCTATACATATATTGAAAAATATATATACATGCAAACAATTATAATATACATCCATCCATCCAGACAAACATCAAGTATTATACATGTACATGTAATACCAGACATATTCAATTATGATATTTCAGCTAAATTCATTACACACAAAAGAAACATCCATTCAAGCTTCCAGTATAGCATTACATACATATCCAAAATTAATGTTGGCTAAAAATTTAGTAAAGGTGCCAAAACTTCTAAATATCTTTCTATATGAAAAACCAAGCTTATGAAATGACTGTATGATGTATAATTCAACCTTTGAAAAAAGAGAAAACTTCAATAATATAAAGCAAATGATAAAGATGAGGAAGAAAAATGATTATCTGCAATGAACTGAAATGTTCATATGATCCATGGTATAAAACAGAAAACAAATATTTGTGAACTCTTTGATCACTTTGACAGTGATGACAATGCATTACATGTATCTGTGTATCACAGGTGATTTAATCAAGGGAGTGTAAGGTATACACAATACATACAAACATCAATATACAAACATTAATTTAACATTATATGCATTATATGCATATACCATAATAACTGTATTATACCACTGACTATTTTTACAGAAACACAAGCTATAAAATACCAACTGAAAAGAAAAATCACTTAAAATTAAAATTGGTCAAAATGTACATATATTAATTAAAACTGCATGCTTTATCAATAAATGAAATAGTTCGTAATAAAAATTCAGATAGAATATTCCCCCCAAAAGTGTTTTATGAAAATCCCCTATTAAATCGAAATGGAAAAAAATGATCATAAACTTAATAAAGTTAGTCTTCTTCCCAATCATCTTGCTCCTCTTCATCCTCCTCTTCCTCCACTGGAACTACCTGTCCACGAGTAAGCCTCCTTATAAGGTGATTTACCCAATCTTTCATGTTTGGCACATTTTCAGTTGTAACAGGAATTGGATTGAGAGATGAAAATCCTTGACACTTTCGTCCAGGTATGTATTGAAATGGGCGAATTTTTCGAAGTTCCCTGCTAACGATAATTTGATCATTCACGGAAACCGTCTTGGAATGACGACCACTTTTGGGCTTAATTTGCAAGCAGTTGTCCATTTGGGAACAAATCTCTGCAATAGCATCTGCTGATGCTGTGGCTCTTGAAATGGATTTCTCAGTCTTGTTAGCGCCAAGACTTCTTATAAGGCTCTTTTGGTTGCACACGGAATGTTCCTGCACTAAATCACTCTCAACACATTTACCCTTACCACCAATGGTGTTAACAAATGATCCCTCTAGCACTCGCAAACTTTGCAGAGGAGATAATAAGTGTTCTGTTTGGAGGACATATTTGACATTTTCCACCAAGTATTTACTTAGTTTAGAATGAGAATAAAAAAATGGGATGGTATACTTGCAGTTAAGTACTGCTCTGTGGATATCTCCCTCTTTAGCAGTGTCATGCATTTCAATAACATGCAGGTACCAGTGACATAGAAGCATGCAGTAATTGTATACTTCATCCTCTTCTTTGTAGCATGTTTTCTCTTCGGATGTCTGAATGATGAACTGTTGCCCATTCACAAGTATGGTGCTTCTTTTCTCCACTCTTTCTTGATATTCATTTCTTCTGGGTATCAAATGTGGTGTCTCCAACAATCCATAACCAAAGTATTTCATAAATTTTTAGATGATATCCAAAAGAAAAGATTTCTGTTGATCTTTTGGTTGATGACTCAAATCGTCAAAGTCTCGATGCTGAGGCTTACTGTCCATGTCCTCCATGTTGAAGAATTCCATGAACTGCTCTGTGATCATTCCCTCACCAACTGTCATCAAAAGGTCAAAATGAGGCTGAAACCTTCCTTTAACTTTGCCATTCACATTGGAGCGTTGCAGCAGAGTCTTGAAGTATGCCAGAGTTGGAGGAGTATTGCTTGTCTTGTATAGTGCTTTAAAGCATTTCTAAAGTACAGATAACAAAAAAAACCTGTATAGTGAGATTATCTAGTAAGATTTTTAATCAATGCCAAATAATTTATATTTTTGAATATTTAAATCATATTTTGCATACAAGAAAAATTAAGGTACATGTATCTTCATTACAGTCTGCAAATCTCTCACCAAATGGCGTATTACATGTATCTAAGGATATCATTCTTACATGCAACATACTGTAGTTACTGGTACACTTAACATGGTATACATATTGAAATTTATCTGCAATTCAATTTAGTTTACCTCAAGAAAGTCTTGCTTATTGTGCCACATTTCACAAACAATAGGATGTAGGTCATCCAGTCTCCTCTCAGGAGTAACAGAGAGACATCTGATGTTCTTTGCTTCCTGTAGTCTGACTCTGGTCAGCTGGTCGCCACCAACTGGTACACCAAACTTCCTCAAGACATCTGTGTTACCTGTTGATAATTAAAAGATGCATAAAAACATCTGCTATTTATATGTAAATGTAAACACTATCTGCAGTTGTTAGTCTTAACACTTACCAAAAGCTTCTGTGAACATTTTGATCAGCTGGTCTTCATATGTGTCCATTATACACAGGCAGTCCTCGTGTTTGGCTTCATTCCTAAACTGGATAGGAAGTGGGTACACCAAAGACTTGGCTTCCATCTTCTTAGAATACTCATGGGGCAAATGCTCAGGAATAAGTTTCTTGTAGCTCTGGAATGCAGGCAGCTTACACAGGATTCTTGCCAGTAAAACGCTATATGCATATGCAAGTCTCTCTTGTTTCAGACTTCCTGATGTCAACAGCACATCATCAGCTGTGAGCTTGTTTGCTTCAACATTTGGCTTTGTGTTCGACATGTCTGTGGTTGCAATTCGGCTGAATATTACATTTGATGTAAACAGATGAAGGTCTTGGTTTCTTTTTTCTGATGTAAGTTTTGAGGTTTTCACATATATATCAAGGTTATCACCTACCAAAAAAAAAAATGTCCCATATTCAAAATTCTGCCACATGCTGTCATTATTGTAATTAAAGAAACACAGCAGCCATGAAAGGGGATGATCATCCACACATACACAAAAACAACATACCAACCATGTCCTTATAATAAGCATACTTTCAAAATGTATTTCAAATCCATTATCAACAAAGGTTGTTTTTTTTTATTCATTAACAATGATCAACAAGCTTTCTATAATCCTTTTTAAATAACCTAGAGCAGATATCTTCATTGACCTCTTTCATTGTTTTTAAAATGAGGAAGCAATCAGCTACAATTCTGAGTTAAAAGAAAAATATTTGATCATGGTCAATCATAGATGTTGCAAAATAATTTTTAACCTCCTAATCTTGAATGTTTTGAAAATTACAAATCTCAATTTTTAACTTAATGCATGTTATAAATAAGGTATTTTAAAAGTTATCAATAAATATTAATTACCTGTTATCTTGACTAGTGGATTTGATTTTAGACTCTCTGTAATCAGCTTCAAAGAACAGTCGTGCACACTTTCTTGGAACCTTATTCTATTTGAAGTTGATAATGTCAGTCCAAGATGGTTCAACCTTGTCTGTGCCTAAAATTCAAAGAATGCATATCTTCAATGGTCTAAAGTGAAAGTGATTGTGATATATATTTAAAAAAAAAATTTAATTTTAAAATTATGTTTGGAAATTACTACCGGTATATATTTTTAAATTAGAATTATCACCCTACATTTTCTTTATAAATTACCAATAAATTGGAAAAGTCAATATAAATATAATTATAAGTAACCTTGAAATAATTAATTTGAAACAAAAAATATATTTCACATTTCTTACCGTACAGTCCACAAGAATTCTGAACAGTAAAACAAATCAACTGGAGCTTTCCCAAGAAACAGTTCTAAAAGAACAACAGGCAACAAAACTGAACAAATCTAAAAATCAAACGGAGATAAAACAAATAGACAGGAATGAAATTTATTCATTTCACTTCACATTGTTTAATAAATAGATGCAGTAATTTATTACATGCATATCATACCTAACTACAGTACACTTTAATATTATATGTTGAATGAAACTTTGATACGAAAAAAAAGTAAACAAGAAAAATGTCACATGTATATTATATGTGTATATATATATAAATATAGGATCTAATGTGTGGTATGATACTATATCATAATGATTTGTATTCATTAAGTTGTGTGGTTTTTTTTACCCCTGAGCCTTCGCAAAGGGATAAAAAAAACCACAAAACTCATTGAATACAAATCGTATACCACTACAAATCATGAAAGATTCTTTTTATCACATGTTTTTGTAAATTTCTTATTTTCTTACATTTCATGTTGGAAAGAGGAAAAAGTTCCTTAATACAAAACAAACAAAAAATTATTTAAAGTGTATTTAAAATTTTTCCAAAAACAAGTTTACAAAAATGTGTATAATATGTAATAATTATAAGTAATTCTGCTCTTGACATATTTTTAAACAAACTAATGACACACATATTGTTGTGTTCAATGTGTTGTGTTATATTATGGCGTCACGCCACGTAAGGACACTTGGAATATGAAAAAAATATGTAATGGATGATATCCAAGGCTACAAACATGTGATAAATTTATATATCTATATATATATATATAAAATTATAAAGCATAAATGATCAAAATTTCAAATAATGCAAATTCTGTACATCTCTCAATATTGTTCAGTGTATTAATTAAATTAAATTAAAATAAGCCACTGTAGATTTCTAATTATTTCATTCTGTTAATGCAAAATATTGACGTATAATTTGATAGGAATTTAAGGGCTAATTTTAATTACCGTAAACTAAATATGTTTCACTGTAAGGTTGAAAAAATTAATAGAATTCATAAATGTAATGTCTTATGAGCATAAATTTGAATAAATTACCAGTATAAAAGCAATCAAAAAGCTTATTTGTAGACAAAATATAAATTGAGAGATAAGCAAGCCAATAACAATAAATTTAAATGAATGTTAGTATTTAACAATTGGAAAATAATTAATTATGAACTTGAAATGCCCATGCAGAGCCAACTTTAGTTACATTTCAATAAATGGTAGATACCCTATCATCTAGTCCTCCTTTGATGGCAATGGCAGTAGTAAGCCTCTGAAATGCTGAGAGGTTATGAAACCTGTGTTTCATCAATATGGCATAGGAAGCTGCAAGGATGGGAATCAAAGATGGGGCCACTTTTCCATTTGCAGGAATGGCAGCACAACAGAGTACCTCCAGTAACAACGGAACTCTACAATAATAATGATAATTGTGTTACTTACAGCCTTAATCAAGTAAATATAATAGAGATCTTTACAATAAATCTGTAATGTAGATATTTAGTTACTATAAATACTGGTGTGATTTTTTTATCAACTGAATAATCCTTAACTGAACCAAAGAAAGAAAACTGAGAATTTTCTTCAAATAAATAAATGGTTTTTATAGATGTATAAATCTCTTGATTATACTATTAAGTGTCAGTTTATGTATAATATTACACTATTTCTGTCTTAATTTTACCTTTTCCTCATTTCCAAAATGATGTCTTGCAGAAAATGTTCCGTGTTGTCTAACAAATCTGTAATTCCTCTGTATTTCTGCAACACTGATGAAAATACTGCAGTTCTTGATGTCAAACTCTGACACTGGCTTCTCAAGTCTAGCATTGCCTCCTCATTTTTCTCTTTCATTTCCTTGAAAACGTCAGAGATGACATCAAGAACTACATTATTCTCCGTCTCCGTCTCAGTCTGGGATAGAGGCTTGGACACATAATCATGTTCAATGACTGGGGAAACGCTGGGATTCACAGCACTGACACAATCAACAGTAACAGAATCAAGTTTCAACATTTTCCTCGATTTAGGCAATACAGGAAGTTGAATGTTTGACGCAGAACGAGGTGTCAAAGGAGAGAGAGCACCTCGTTTACACACGGATACGTTTAAAAAAGACTGTGTTGAATGTTTACATTTCTCAATGAAATCATCCATATTATGGGTAAAATGCTCGGGAACTCTCAGTCACACAGAAACAAGGAATTATAACATGTATCCCAAAAGATGGTAAAAGAAATTTTCCGCAGTTCAAAGCAGATTTAAAAAATACTACAATAGCGAATTGTTATTTGTAATTCCTCCTATCATATTCTGCCTTTAAGTATAATACAGGGGGGGGGGGGCTATATCGGAATTACCATGACCTCTGTTTGTGCAAAATTCGTGTCTGGTTCATATCATTTTTACAGATAATTTTTAAAAAATTTTGTTTTACAAAAAGATTGCTTATGATCTGAGGGTTTGGTATGATCATGACCCAAGGTTCTTAGGGCTAGATCAAGGTCACTTGCAAAAAAGTGCAAATTTTATGTCCGGTCAAAATCATTATTCGGAGAAATATTTGAAGTTCTTACTATGTTACTTCACACAAAGTTTGATTATTACCTGAGGGTGTGTCATAACATTGACCCAAGTCATTCGTGTAACATCAAGGTCACTGGAAGGAAAAAAGCAACATTCGTGTCTGGTCCATACTTTTTCATAGAGAAACACAGTCACTGGAAGATTCTTTTTTAAATAAAGATTGCATATGACCAAGAATTTGTCTTGAATTTCACTAAGAGTCAGTTGTTCAAGTTCAAGGTCAAAAATCCAGTCTGTGCCATACCTTGTAAAGATACCTTGAAAAAGATTAGAAGATAAAATTAGACACAAAGATTGCTTTAGAAGCCACATAAAATTGATCTAAAAATTCTCATCCCCACCCGCCCCAATGTTTTATTTTGAAAAAAAAATGTTTGCAAAAATTGTTTTTTTGGGGAAAAAATCGGGCCTCGGTACACCAAATTTTTAAAACATCTAAGGGCTGCTTAACCTGTGGTTCATCGATTGATTCCAGTCATTTTTTTGTTATCATAAGGATACAAATGTTTTCATGCATTAACAGTTAAGTTGAAATAAAATGGAATTCAAGCAATTGGTTTGTGTATTCATACTAGCACTAACAATTTTAAAAATAGAGCACTTGTTATTGATAGAACATGGACGGTGAAATAGATATTTAAAAAAAAAAAGTAAAATTCACGAACCCGCCCCATATTATTTGCAAATCAATATTAGAATCTAAATATTAATTTTCAGTGGCCTGAACTATGAATATTTGACTTGAGCTTTGGTCATTAGTGCACGTTCGATGTTACTGTAAGAAAAAAAAGCATCCATTATTTTCTAAGAGAGAAATGCTTGAGTCATCCAACTTAGCAAATTGCACCTCAACAAAAGATAAAATTGAGTAATGAAGATCCTTATAATACTATTGATAATTATAATAATTCACAGGTGCTTGAGGACAGGATCGACCCCCCCTTCCAACCCCTGCCCCAATATATAGACCCCCGGGACTCTATTTTTCTTTTTTATCAAATTATCCTTATATGACATATCTCTAATCTAATTTATTCACCCATTGCCCAAAATAACATAAAACAAACATTAAAAAAAAAATCATACCCTCTGTACATATAATACAAGAAGGTTGCTAACTTTGTCTGCCAGCCGAGAGGCACTGCCGATGAATATTTGTTGAAATGTACTATCAAACTACATCTACCAGTAAAAACGGTGACCTCATGTCGTAGCCCGATAATTCCCTTCACTGAATATCTGCATGCCATGCACGTGTAAATACATTTATTAAGTGAATAGGACAATTTTCACCGACAAGTTGCAAGTTTTGAACCGATTCATCTAAAACCAACGGAAGTGAGGTTTTAATGCAAGGAAGACAACTCCGGGAGATTTATGAAATTGCAAGGCAAACTCGGAAAAAGTACAATTCATAAGAAGTATGAATTCTAATCAAGCCGCGAAATTTTTTTTAATCGTCTTTGGAACTGGAAAATCTAAAAGAGGCACTCATACTGAGTGTATTACAATGGAAGACATAAAAGAGAAAATAAAAAAAATTATGTTACGAGTTATCTTCCTTGCGATAAACCCTTACTTCCGTTGGTTCTAGATGGACGAAGTTAGCAACCTTCTTGTATTATATATGTAGAGGGTCTGATTTTTAAAAAAAAATTGTTTTAGGTAATTTAGGGCAATGAATGTATAAATTAGATTAGAAATATGTCATAAAAGGATAATTTAATTAAAAAAAAAAATAATAAAGTCCCGGGGGTCTATAATCTCGGGGGGGGGGGGGGGGTCGATCCTGTCCTCAAGCACCTGTGTAATAATTTAACTGATAATTGCGCGGTCTGTTACGGTAAATACATACAGGGTATCCCCTAATATCTGATACCATTTACTGGTTAAATAACTTTTTATTAAAATTATTCAACTGAAAGTCAAATGCACTGTCATCAGTGTATATGATGTAAATTTTCACTCAACAAATTTCACAAACATTCATAAGTTTTTGAATAATTGATCATTATGTATAAAAACACAACAAATTTAAAGAGAGTGTTCCAGTGACGTTTTCTTTTATCAATGACAATCTCAAGTCGATGACTAAAATTTCTCACAACAGGCAATGCATGGATCCCTTTTTCTGAAATCTTCTCACAATTTAAAGAATCTATTGCTTGTTGAGTTGGTTTTTCCCTGGGATGCCTGCTCTCTTGTACAATTTATCTTGATTAAAATTCAATTTAACCAAAGAAATATGATGTTATTTTGTACCATCATATTTCTAATAAAAGCACTCTGTTGTCCCAAATTTCTTTGTGGAAAAACATTAAAAGATTTTACTGTAGTAACAATTGACACATTTTGACCGAATTTTATTTAATTTATATGCATTTCAAATGGTAACTGATATTCTGGGACGACCTGTACTTAGATGACTCGGTGATTAGCTATTTTGAAATTAATACATAGAGATGGTTCTATTTTTCGAACACTCGCAGAAAAAAACTAGTTTTGAAAATTGAAGTTTCCCACTTGATTAATTTGGCATATGTCAGAAAGTTTATTGTCCCAATCCACCACGGTTTGCTTTCTTACATCCAACGTTCACCAAACATTGTTAAACATGTAATATTGTGTCTTTTACGGAATGATCCAGTGCATTCTTTTGATGCCTTAATGAGGAAATATTCAAACGTGAGGAAAATTAAAGGTTTTTTCTCATAACTCTTTGAACCCCCCCAACACAAATAGTACATTTCCTCTCCTCTCTCTTGTAATATGTCACCAACGTTTACTATATTGTTTTTTCAAAATCCTCCCGATATTTTAATGTTCTTTTTAAAATGTTCTTAATATGAGGTTTACTAACTTTCAAATCGTAAGCTATCTTTCGAGAGGAAAATCCTTTTTTTTCCTAAGCAATATCCTTGATTTTTTTCACTAAATTTTAAACTTTTTTCTTTAACTAGAATTAGAAGTCAGGTTCAATTATGAATTAAATATAAAGTACAAACATAGTAAACATAATAAAGGGTATTTAGTTTGAACACGGTATGAAAGTCTAATACACATGTTTTGAAGTATTTTGTTGCTTGATGCTTCTCACAGTACATTCATTAACTTTTAATTAAAATGTTTAGCGGTTTTCGTCGTAGGTCCATTTACATGTATGGTTGCATATTTCGCAATTTTTATTTGGATTTCGGTTATATTCTGCAATATTCGCTTTGCTAGCTTTTTTTGTATGAGCATATTCAACATTTTCGATTTCCTCATCGCATAAAGTTGTGAGTTATGCTTCTGGGGATCGGACAATGTGAGAGAATTTGACTCATTCAAATTTTTCCGTTTCATACCTACAGTACAGGCAACGCGGATCCCGTGTTTCCCGCGACCCGTCACGGTATAAACACATCGAGGCGATCGGCCAGGTGAGACAGGTATACCGCGTTCCCATCACGGTAAACTCATCATCTACCTGTCCCCGCCACGGTAAAATTATCGATGGAAGAGTAACGTTTACAAGCGGGAGTTATCTCCCCGAATGACAAATAAATTGCATGTTTCTTTATATTTGATGACGATATTTAACCAGATTTTGACAGAGATTATAATCGAAATACTTGGAGTCTTTTTTACTATTTTTTTTTTAATTTCATAGCTATTAAATAAATTATAAAAGTATTTAATTTAATACTTCTGCAGCAATTGCAAATAAAATATTTTCGAATCCATTATCATATTTTAAAAAGGTCGTTAAATTAAAAATTATCATTAAATGATTTTAATTGCCAATAAAAGTATAAATGTGTACGCAGTGTGATTGTGTTTTCTTAACAATTAATTGGTCCGCCTACATTTGCATTGTTTGTTGTCGAAGTCCATGCGTGTCAACTAATGATGAGCAAGTGATTAAAAATTAGGGCTTCCTATAAAATTACCAACCCAGTATTTTTAGCACGTTCCGTTCATTTCTTACAAGGTCTTCTATGTATAAAGAACATTTTTTGTGAATTCACGTTTTAGTGAATTTGTGTTGCGTTACTTTAGGTACATGTATGGCTCGTCGTTTGTCATTGCCCGAGGATTCCCACTTTCTAGTGCGTTACGTTTGCGACGACAATCTTTAAGTGCGTAGCCGTGTGTTCTTCAAGACTCAGTCTGACTTGAATATTCAGTGTGGAAATGAGTATGACGTTCAGTGGGGCCGGCCTGAGGAAGTCGATCGACCTGTGGTCTTGCATTCTGGATGTGAGCAGGACATGAGGGCCAAGCTGCGAGAGATGGAAGATACCGAGTGTCTACCAGCCTCTCCTTTCTCATAAACTTCTTTGCCACCTTCGAATACGCCCCATTGTAATGCGAAAAATCAAATAAACGTGTATCTCTCCGAACTGAATTATAACAAATAAAGAGTAAGGAGCCTTAGAGATACCCAGAGTTGCATAAAATTATGTAATCGAAAGATATTGTTGGTATCCCTTGTCATGTTGTCGTGATGGTGTACCAGCTACCTGCCGTGACGGAGGTTAGCGTTCGCTCGCGACCGAGCCCCCCCCCCCCCTTCTCTCTCTCTCTGTTAACAGAATAACTAGATAATTTTTTTGAGAAGGAAATGTTGTTAAACCGTTCTTATGTTCTTACACATTTCAAAGAAATTAAGAACATGTTTTGAAAGTTTTGCTGTTGATATTTCATGCCGATAAAAAAACATTTCAGTAAATGTATTGATAACATTTTATGTGTGCATGTACATGTAATCTTATTGAAAGCTACTACAATTATGTAAACCCGTTTCCTGTTATCGTAACCTTACCCCCCCCCCCCCCCCCCCCACCGCTTTATGGCTGTCCGAGTTAACTTTATTTAACTTTAGTCCCAATTGTTTTACACAAAGGTGTGAAACCGGTGGTCGCACTGACAGGAAATCACTCTACGCTTGAACGCACAGAATACACAGGAATGAGGCAGGTAGATAACCTGTGTAACGATTGACCAAGAAGAATTCTACATGCATATCAAACAATTTTACTAATAGTTATATCAAATAATTAATTCATTTTACTGCGTTCTTTAACCGCTAGACGTGTTGAAGATGTTCCTTCCCGCAAAAAACCTCCATTATAAACTAAACGAGAGATAGGAAAAAAACACAACGAATTAAACTTTCCAAACAGAGTATGTCATGCATCATGAACATTGTAAAAAAACTTAACTGTTAAACATACTTCTTATTTTCTTTATTAAAAATAAAACGAATAGAACGAAACTTTATCATGGAGGAAACACGTGGTAGAGCTAGCGGGCTGATTTGATTGACAGGTGCAGCACGTGGACTCAAATTTGAAATTGCATGATGGATTCAATCACAGTGTGCCATATTCTTTTATGAATACTAATTTTATGAATATTAAGTATTGGATATTAGTATATTTCACATAAGTGTACGCTAAATTACGCCTAAACGCCTCTCTCTCTCTCTCTCTCTCTCTCTCTCTCTCTCTCTCTCCTGTAAGTTGTTGTGCGATAAGACGAAGCCATACGCGATATAGACTTTTTCTTTTGTCGTGAATAGGTGTGAAAACCCTCAAGGGCATGTCGTTTTCTACCCTGAGTTTGTTAATCGCTACATATATACACAGAAAATGATCGTGACTTAAACTTTATATGTATACACAGGAAACGCATACTGATAACACGTTATGATTTCATGTGCTTTAACGCAACACCAACTTTATATATGAATGATAATTTTATTTTTGAATGGAAAAATAGATTTGTTAGTTAATTCCCGACATTTGTTCATTTCTCAATTTTAAACATACACATGTATTGACAGTTTACGGCGCTATGCGTGTCAACTTATAAAATGAGAAGATGAAATTGCTCTGCTTTGATACGAGTTCATCTAATGAAAATATTTAATTTTAAGATTGTTATAAAAACAGGATTATCAACTAATAAAAATAATAACTGAAATAAGCACGTCAAATACAAAGATATGTGTTCTTATTTACACATCACAAAATTTAACAGCGTAATAATCATGTTATGTTGTAATTCGAATGTAGTTTCCAATTTCATGAAATTCTATTTCATAAATTTAATTTATTAATTTTATAATAATATGGACCACAATTTATTTACAATGCAGCTGTTATGCTTAAATCTGAAGTCGCATATTTGACGTGGATTTACGCGACCCGCATTGCCTGTAATGTACAGTACAGGTAAAGTAACAACAACAAGCAGCAGCAGGAATAACGGTAAATCACACCGTCGCGGTGTCATCACGGTCGCAATCCATACCGCGATCAAAAACCGCGATGGTGTATCGCGGGAACGATAAAAATACCGTGACGGTAACGCGGGCCAATACGGGATCCGCGTTGCCTGTACTGTATGTCCTTTACAAAAATTTTGATTCCCAATAATCTAAACTTTTGTAAAGGACAACTATTTGATCGAAAATTATCTAACAAATGAACTATTTATTGTAAAATCGAAACACATAAGTTTTTAGTGCGTCTAATTTAGGTTTTTATACGTGATTTTAATTCAGAATATGGTATAGCTTTAACCACTTGAGTAAGTTGAGTTGGATATCAAACATCGATACTTTCAGAACTGAGCGCGAAAATTTTAAACTGATTTTCTAGCGTGAAATTTACATTGATTTTCTTGGAGCGTGAAATTTGAATTGGTTTTCTTGCAGCATAGCATAAATACTTCCGCAATTGGTTCTTTCTGCGAAATCATTAAATTTTAACACCGTAGAATTAAAACGACTCGCAGTATTCAAAAGATTAGTTTCTAAAAAATAGAAATAATGGACCACGAACGACAATTCCACTAAATTACTTATCAAGTGGTTAAAACTCGAATATTTCCTTTTTCCCCTTAACACGACGTTGTAGAAACATCCCAGTGCACTCCTAATCAACAAACGTGATAAGTATATAATACTGGGTTATCTCTCGTGAAGTTGTTCAATAGGAGTTAAAATACTTGTGTTTATTATCTTGAAGTTCGAGAATATTAGTAGGAAAGCAATTCTCGAACCCTTCGACGTGTTTTGGTCATGTTAACGAGTAAATATACTGTGGTTTCATTAATATTGAAGGGTATTAATTTTCGTGGATGAAGTGAAAATCATAGTTTCAAGGATAGGTAAATTCGTGGCCAATGACCCTATCAATACAAAATGTTAATAGAAATTGCACTTTAATGAACATTTAATTTCGTGGATCAACTAAACAACAAAATCCACGAAAATTGGTATTCAACGAATATTGATGAAACCACAGTACATGCACATCCGTTTGGTTACATAAAACAGGAATACTCTCAAGTACAGAAGATAATATTTTTTAAGGTTTGTAATATAATTTAAGTATACGTGTTTCTGTACAAAATATATTTAAAACTTAATAACACGTAAAATCAAATTAAGTAGAATAGGATGAACAATTTATAAATTGTGGAGGCATACATTTATTGTATAACATCTAGCTTTTATCTAAATAGACTACTTCCTATATACTAGACTGTGCACAAGATTATAATCAATTTCCAACAATTTTTGCAGGTTAATCTTTGTAAAATGTTGACATGAATTTTTAAAATTTACAATCATTATAAAACCTGCCAGCTATCGATCATTAGTATTCTAATATTTTGTCTTGAATGTTATTGTTAATATTGATTATAATAGATATATAACATTTAGCTTTAATCTACCAAGCTAAATAGACTACTTCCTATATACTAGACTCTGCACAAGATTATAATCAATTTCCAACAATTAATGCAGGTTAATCTTTGTAAAATGTTGACATGAATTTTTAAAATTTACAATCATTATAAAACCTGCCAGCTGTCGATCATTAGTATTTTAATATTTTGTCATGAATGTTATTGTTAATATTGATTTAAATTGAATCATTGGTAAAGGATTCAAATAAACTCCCAGATCTCAAATTCCATTCTTTTCAAAAGGAAATTAACTATTTTGTGGAATTTAGACATAAACGGTGAATTTGTCTGACTTTGTGAACATAAAAAACCCTCATCAAGTCAGTAAGAGTAAGGATTCGGCTTCCCCCTAATGTCGAAAGAAGATTTAATACAGAAACTCAACATAGAATGTATCTTCAGTAAGCCGAAGAGCCATAGACGTTGAAGAATTATTTTGATTTTCGTTTTCATTTACTTTATGTACTACAAAGGGTAATGTTAATTTGATATCATGAATCAGTAAGCACTGTTGGATTTTGCTAACCTGTACAGAAGGATAGTTTGTTAAGAAAAGTTGGTCCAGATTTTTTAACCTATTTAGCAATTGTGTTTTATAGGACGTAGTCTAGTCAATATACAAAATGACCTCAAGAAAATTGCTACAAAAGGTTTTTCTGCTTTAAGTTATACTGCAATACAGTCGTAATAACATATTAAAGATATACAAAAATATAATTTGCGGAAGACGTTGAAAAAGGGATCTTTAATGTGACCGCGAATCGTAAAATTTCAATTTAATTTATGGTGCAGTTTGTCCTCTATACACAGAAAATATGACGTCATGATGACACAAGACAGTGACGTATCACTTCACAAGTCCCTGAGACGCTGTGAAAGCATGATCATTGATATTAGATAAGCTGCAATGATCATTCCTATTACATAAGTACATTAAAATTGAGTTCTTAGGTAACTTATTTTTTTTTCGCTGCATTGCGTAAGTAAATTCAGGCCAAGTAGGCGATTATACTCTGTCCCAAGATATTTTGGATTCACGTTTGGCTTAATTGTTAGATATTTATAAATACCTCAGGATTCAAACGATGTTCATTCAAAAGTATTTATCAAAAGATTTATCAGTCAAAACGCCCCTGTTAGCTTATCAGGTTTCAATACAATGCTAAATCAAAGTACTGAAGAACTGACGGGAGTTGATTTTGTCGATGTTTATTTATTTTAAAATCAATGATATGTTATTTTGCATGACAAGTACATGCAGCTTCTAATTTGAATTACGCACATTTTTATAATATGATTTTTTCGACAAGAATGCTAAAAAAAACCCATATGAATCATGTTAAATAATATTTAAAGATAAAAATAATTCAATCAAACTATTAGTAATAGAAATATTTCTCGAAAATTGTATGGATCCAAGCAATATTAAACTCTAGTCTCGTTCAACCAAACGCTCGGCTGACACCGTCTCGGAGACAGCCGAGCGTCGAGTTGAACGAGACTATTCTGAACTCTGGCGTAGGAATACATACGACTACAAAAAATATTTAAATTGTTCGTACCATTTAAAATCTGACTATTTTCAAGGTATTTATAAATAAGTTCCCTTGAAAAACAATGTTTTAGCATACATTACATCGAATTTATCAATTAATTTCAAGAACTAAGTCTTGTCAGCAGCAATGATTTGTGCTGAGGTCCAAACACTGTTTCACTTTCGGTTTGACTGAGTAACTGCATAGGAGAGTTGATTAAAATCAACTCCCAAAAATGTGATGTCTACGGAGATTTTGCATTGCAGCAAGCCCGGATGATAACGTTGAAATATTGCGCGATGTATTCCGAGTGTATTCCGAATGGAGAAAAGATGTAAACATTCCCCATTATAAATCTCCGTAAGGAATCTGTTTTCGTTCCTGTGAATTTTTTCCGAGTGAAAGATGATAATGTGTCAATGAAATTATCTTGGAAAATATCCCTTTCAACTATTTCAATTGCACTTCTTTCACAGGTAAGTGTATTTTTATTAAAAATCGTCCAAATGTGCAGCATAAATATCTTGGGACAGACTATAGCTAAGCTTGCGTACCAGAACAATCGCCCAGTGCCCGATTCTTGATATTTGCCCGTAGATTAACATAAGTTCCATAATCTGAAATCAAATATTTCAAAGCAGATGCCAAAATAACAATTTCTTATCGAACGGGAAATCGCCTTCATTTGTTTGAAAAAACCATCTACGGTGAGCCATGTGTTTTATGCATTCTGTACGCATACAAGGTAAACAGTACAAATTCTAAAGCAGTTATTGAAATTCAGTTTGATTTATAATTCTTTAAGCCTAATATTTAAAATTTATGCACATACATGGATAAAACAATTTTTAACAAAATAATATTCTTCGATTCACGTGATTTAGAAACTCAAAACACTATGAATTGAATGAATATAGAAAATGGATTTGTGTGTTTTCTGCAAGAAAGATCTAAGTACAGGGAAAACAATTGAATTACGTGAAAAGGGAAGCATTGGTGTTAACAATGCAAGCTCTGAAAGAGGTGATTCAATATCTACTAGGACTGGACAGGTCGTTTATGAGGAATGCCGACGCACTAATGTCAATCCTATAGTTATAAAAAGTTTGAAAAGAAAATCAACATCACAGGTAATCCCTATTCCATCCAAATCACTTAGATCAGAAATGCAATTTAATTTTTAAAAAGACTGTCTATTTTGCGGAAAACCGGTAAATGATAATACAAAACGAAAAAAACATGGTGTACACTCGGTTCAAACAACTCATCATTTCTGAAAGTAGTTACTTCTAAGAATGTCTCATCAACCAAAGTTAATTCAATTGGTCAAGCTACATGTATCATACAAGCCAGAAGACCAAGAATAGTGATAGAACCTCTTCAAATTGGACTTGCAGTGCAACTGCATCATATGTTTGGGTCCAGGAGCCAGTTTTACTAAAGGTCGTAACTCGAAACGTAGACGTAACTTAGGCTGATATTGCGTTTTACTAAAGGTCGTATCTTACATTTTGGCGTAGATTTACGTCAAAATCTACGGGTGACGTGCAGCAGACGTAGGAACGTACGTAGCGTAATAAAAATGGCGACGTACCTACTGTTGCAACGCGCACTTAGAAGAGAAAGGGTTTTCCGTGATAGGAGTCAGCCGCTAGACTCTCTGGATGACGTGGATTTGATCTCACGGTATAGATTTCCGAGGAGAGTTCTTTTAAAACTTATTGATGCCGTTGATGCCACATGTAGACCGGCAACGAATAGATCCTACTCTATTCCCACACAACTGCAGGTATTATGTAAACAAAACGAAGGTTGATGAATTGTTGTCTCCCTTTGGAAAGCTCCCTAACAAAGTTGTGCACCCGTTCGTGAAATTATTCGTTCTCTGAAACTTGCAAGTTGAGATGTTTAAGCATATACTTTTTCCAAGCTTGCAATAGTTACATTATTGAGTGACCAAACATGAACTGTATGGTGATATGAAAGAGATATACTATACATGTAGCACAGAGAGAGAGAGAGAGTTTCTTTTCGCATCAATGTATCCCTTTGCATTAAATTGATATATATATATATATATATATATATATATATATATATATATATATATATATATATATATATATATATATATGTATATATGTAGATATAAACCATAAAAACAAAACACAATCAGTCTGAAAAATAAAACAAAAAAATTATACATATGTAATAAAGAGTGTATGCCTGAACTGCGGCTTACTCATGGAAACGATCGAGGATCCAAAGTTTCATTTAATTGTGCGGGAAAACTTAATTATAATGCATCATGCATAATATGTGCGTTGTTGGTGTTTTCTATAGAATTGTGGGTTTTTGGGTTTTTTTTTTTTTACAAGAAAACACGAAAGTCCCGGTTTTTTTCGGGGGTGGATCCGAGAGATATTTTTTCAAAAGTGGGGGTATATTTAAACAATAAAATACTTTCTCTGGTGATTCATTTAGGATATAAAGGTAGCGACATTGCAAAAAAAAAACCTAACCCGCTAACGTGGTTATCATGCAATTTTTTTCTGCAATGATCGCTACCCTGAAAATTCACTAAATTACTGTTAAGTTAGCTAAAAGAAACAGCCAAAGCGTCTCCTGTGAGAATGCGTCTGACATATCAATATTATTTCGTGCAGTCGTTATTTTTCTAAGGTCTGAAGATTTTGACCAATCGATAAACGGTGCGTGTAGATTTCAGTCTGTTTCTGAATTAACTATAACTTTCCGTAAGAAATAGAGGAAATAAGGGATAGTTATCAAAGTTTGCGAGAACTAGTACATATGGATTTTTCAAAAAATAATCGAAAAGAAAAACAAACAAACAAAACAAAACACACATAAGTACATGTAAGATTCCCTATATTTCTTACGAAAATTGTTATTCACAGCTGTATTGAAAATGGCAGAACTTAATCTACATTATCCAGTTCTAACCAGTTTATCGATCGATTTTCATAATTAGAATTAAAACTCCCCCCCCCCCCCATTTAGAGATGTGGGTCTGTGTCTGAAATTGACAATCACCCTCTGTCCCCAAGTTTGTTTGTCTATCATATCAATAAATTTTGGGAATGACATTCCAAACAGGTATTGAAAAAGTGACAGTTTGTTTAAATATCATATGTATTACAGTAATCAAATTAAACACACAACTTTATTTTAAAAAACCATTAATTTTTTTTCTGTATACACAATTTATAATTATAATGTAATTCTGTTGTTCCAGGTTGTGCACCTTGCGCTTTATGGCGAAAGCGGACTTTTTTTCAGAAGTGGGAGATATCCACGGTATATCCAAGTCTTCAGTCTGCGTGTTTTTACCAAGAGTGTGCAGAGCACTGAATGCGTTTCTACACATAGACTTCCCAACAGATGCCCAAACTCTTTTGAAAATGAAGGAAGAATTTTATGCCATTGCACTTTTTCCGAATGTTGTGGGTGCCATAGATGGCACGCTTATTCCTATTCGGGGCATGAACGGGGAGGATGAGCCTGTTTACGTCTGTCGCAAGAACTTCCATGCCTTAAATGTTCAAGGAGTTGTAGATGCGAACATGAGGTACATACTGGCTTAATGCAGTTTCAGTATAACATAATAGTCTTTTCTTGATTTGGAGCATGTCCATAATAATAAGAGAAAAAAATCAATAAATTTGTCCTATAACTACATGCCATTTATCACTATGCCAGCATAGTTTATATGTATAATTTTCTTTTTGAAGGTTCATCAACATAAACTGCCGAGTACCCATGATGCTTATGTTTTCCAACATTCGAGCATTCCTCGTATCTTGGAGACTTTGCCTGGAGGAGGATGGCTTTTAGGGGATTCTGGGTATCCTCTGAAGGATTACCTGATGACTCCCTTCATCAACTCTTCAACGCCTGCTGAAGAACGTTATAATGCCGCCCACTGCAAACCCAGGAATGTGGTGGAGCGTGCATTTGGTGTTTTAAAGGCAAGGTTTAGGTATGTCAATCATTTGCACATAATTTTATGATCTTCACTGTATTAAACTACTGATGAATACTGTTCACTAATGGTTCAAATCTTTGTATATAGGTGTTTACACAGCAGTGGAGGATATCTTCCCTTTCAACCAGAGAAATGTGCCCTAGTTGTAGAGACATGCATTAAGTTGCACAACAAGGCCATCAACGAGAGAGTACCTTTGCGTAATGGTGGTGCTGTAGCCAACCAGCACAACAACGCAGTATACCAGGGAGCAGCCCCACTTAGAGCAAGAGAGCTGAGGCAGCAGTTGGCTTCCAGATTCTAGGAGTGATGCGAACAATAAAAAAGATATATCATCCTGTAAGAATACATGAGTTTGTTATTGTTTGAAACCTTAAAATGCAGTGGCGTCGAAAGCAAATTGAAAGTGGGGGGGGGGGGGGGGGGGGGTAGACTAATCCTAAAAAATCTTTACAAGAAAAAAAAAACATTCCCAAAACCAATGGCAGACTGGGCATCCTGAATACACGACCAGAGACATAAATATTGTTTACGTTATTTGTCTCCGACACAACCCTAGAGTAAACATGTCAAACGCACCGGAATACGATATCCAGCAGTTTTAAAATATTTTCTCTAATCATAATACCATATATCAAGCTCAAACCATATATCAAATTTGTACACACTTTCACAGAACACATACCACGTTTTTCTATTATGACATCGACCTAATGAAATAAACGGCGTGTACGATATATCTGACAATCTGCAGCCATTCTTTCAATTGGTAGGACTAATCACCGGCTAATACATGTTCGAGATTCAGTTGCGCCAATGTTCCGATAATTTGGAAAGTATAACAAAAAAGGAATCGACTTATATGACCTGTCATAATCTTATCGTCGAAATATATTATTATAAATAAATATTATTTAGAAATTCTATGTTTTAGATAAATTAAACTTTCCATCAATATGCTGTATTTTTAAAAGAATATGCACATAGGTGAGCTTAATGTTTACAAAAAACCTCCTTCGAAAGAGTTCCAGACGTAAACTACGACAAAGTCTTCGTGTGTTTCTAAGTTTACGTGTGTAGTTACGACCTTTAGTAAAACGCAAACGTACATTTGGACGTACAGTGTACGTTTACGTCTACGACAAAATTTACGATCTTTAGTAAAACTGGACCCAGGTTTCTTATAGATACCCTAAACAGTATGGGGTTTTGTTCATCATTCTCTGAAGTCAAGAAATTCGAATCATCTGCTGTCATTTCATCAAAGCAAGAGACGCGCCCTTTAGACGAATCACATTGTCTACAATTTGTAGCAGATAATGTAGACCATAACATCAACACCATTGATGGATGACTAAATTGCATCTGGCCATATCAGCTTATTTTACTTCAATGCGGAAAAACACATGAAGTTCACGCAACTTAAATTCCAAGAGCTGAGACCTCTTAAAAGCATGAACTTTTCTTGGAAAATCGACACCTTGAGAAATGTTCTATGGCCTTTAAGATCGCCTGGTTGGTCTGGAATGATGCAAATAGTTCAAGAAGGCAACAATCAAGATGTTTCAGATATAACGTTTTTGCCCATGATTGATTTGAACCCAAGTGCTTTGAATTGCATCTTTTCAACGTTGATGTTTGTTTCCAAAGAAGCTTCACGATATAATCGAACTCCAATCATAACGTTTGATCAACCCTTATACTGGAAAGCAGTTATGATGACAAGTAGTGAGGAATGTAGCAACGTTGTTGTACGTCTGGGAGCTTTCCACGCAGAGATGAGTTTTATTGGCAGCATCGGTAGAATTATGTCAGGCTCTGGACTTAGAGAAATACTAGAACTCATATATGCCCCAAACGCTGTTAGTCATATGTTAAGCGGGAAGGCAGTTTCCCGTGCAGTTCAAGCAATGATGCTTTTAGACACTAAGATGCAATGCACGCTTAACGAACATATATTCGACATGAATCAGTGTGATGAAGTTGAAATTGACTTTGAGGAGGCAAATCCCATTTTTGACAAAGCAGATGAGTTATACAGTCGCCTATGTTCGAAAGACATTTCTGTCAAGCAGGCTATTGATGATCCTGTTTTCACTGCATTGGAGAAGCGCATTCGAGACAAAACAAATGAAATCAAACAATCTCGGACAGCAAAATTATGGCTTTTATTTAGTGAGATGGTTGCCATTTTGAAACGCCTCTTGGTTGCAGAAAGGACAGGGGATTGGCAGCTTCATCTTTCCACATTGCAGGAAATGTTGCCATATTATGCAGCTGCAGGTCACAATCTATATGCTAAATCTGTGTATTTGTATCTATCTCAAATGCAGGACATAGACAGAGTCCACTCAGAGGTATATAAGCATATCATGGAGGGAAATCATGTGTTACGAAGAACCGATCGGTGTTGGTCAGGTTAGTCTACTGATTTGATTATAGAGCAGGTATTGTATGAGGAGCGTGAAATCTACAGGCGGATTAACATGTGGAAGAGGTATGGGGGAAGCTCAGAGGGTGCAATGGCTTTAGTTTATGTCAACATTAGCAGAATATAATCAGGCGATGCAAACATTTACTGACACAGGGTACCAAAAAAGTGATCAGCATGTCGATATGTCCAGATCAAGAATGGAAAAAGACAACAAAGATGTCAATGTATTGAAAAAGACAACAAAGATGTCAATGTATTGCGCGACTTCTTGAAAGATAGGGACCTATTTGTCTTACATGACAAGACTTTGCGTAACATTGAAACCGGAATGATTGCAGACAACGACGCAAATGCAGATTCTGCAAAGAGTATAGGCGAAAAAAATATAGTCTATGGCTGGACAATTGGTATCAGAAATTTCATTTAAAAGGAAAGATCAAGTGGTTCCTCTTGATGTAAAAGGAACATCGAACAGAAATGTCACACAGTTCTCGCAAATTGATCCTCAGCTCATGTTTCAGAGGTTGACAGCTGTTGGATCAGAAACACTGGACACAACAGCTGAGTTGTTTCAATATAAAATTTCTAGCTTTCCGTCATTAATGTTTGAAGCAAATGGTCTTTTACAGCAGGCAGCAAAATCCACGCTTGGTGAAGCTATATGAAGTACAGGCTGAAGAACTCCCAACAACAAATCTATTGAATGTAATCGATGGAGTATCTCTACTGCATCGAATACCATGGTCCAAAGGCGAGACATTTTCCCAGATTTGCTCAAAATATGTTGATCATGTCAAAAGGCGCTTTCAAAATCCCATCGTTGTAATGGATGGTTACATCGGTACGTCAACTAAAGATATGACTCACATGAGGCGCAGTAAAAGAATTCAAACAAACACAATCAACTTTTACTGAGAATATACCACTGAGAATAAAGAAGGAAACTTTCCTTCTGAATGTATGGAACGAGCAACGCTTTGCTGAACTCCTTGTACAAAAACTGCAAGAGAGCAATATCGAAGCTATACAAAGTGACGGTGATGCAGATTTGTTGATATGTCAGACGGCTGTTAATAAGGCAGATGATCACACAATGGTTGTGTATGGAGATGCCACTGATTTGCTAGTTCTGCTATGCCATTATGCAAAAGAAGGCAGACAAATCTTTTTCACCTCTGACAAACGAACGTCAATGAAAAACCACAGAGTTTGGGATATATCAAATGCAAAGTCAGTTCTTGGAAGTGATAGTTGTCGTCAACTCCTGTTTATTCATGCTTTAACAGGGTGTGACACAACTAGTCGTTTGCATGGCATTGGAAAACCTGCTGCCTTGAAAAGGATTATGACTGACAT
Organism: Magallana gigas; assembly: GCF_963853765.1. NCBI lineage: Eukaryota > Metazoa > Mollusca > Bivalvia > Ostreida > Ostreidae > Magallana > Magallana gigas. The sequence goes on along the minus strand of NC_088858.1, from coordinate 5,238,727 downwards.
TTATCTAAAATCACAAGGAGCTGTATTTTTGCAAGAAAATTCTAGCAAAGAAGATGTAATAAAGGCGGGAGAAGAAGCATTAGTAAACTTTTATGGTGGGGTACCGCCAAGGGTTTAGACATTCTCAGATGGAGAAGGTTCACGACAAAAACAATGTCATCTAAAAGGAATGCTGTGGTCCAAGTGAAGTCACTTCCATCAACATCTGATGCTGCCATATTTTATTCAATGCGAGTTTACTTACAGTGTCAGTACTGGAAAGGCAAATCAGTGTCAGATCTTGATCCTACAGAATGGGATTGGACTCTTAAAACTGGCAAACTTCTACCTATTGAAATGTCCAAACCACCTGCACCCGACTTCCTATTGAAAATCATCCACTGCAATTGTAAAACAAACTACGACAATAAGAAATGTAGCTGTCGAAAAAATGGCATAGCGTCTTCAGGTGGATGTGGAGAATGTACAGGAATCAACTGTTCCAATTCAAGAAATACTCCAGAATCTGATGACGAGAGTGAAAACGAAATTTAAATTAGAAAACTCCTTTACAATAAAAGGATGTTAATTCCATTTCCATTTTATTTTTCATGATGTAAACAATTTGCATCAATTGTACATATCCAATCTTGTTATCAGGTTATAAAATAAGCTGATACCATATTGATTTGATTTGGTTATTAATTATTTCTTTATTACCATGATAAATAAAAAAATTGCCATAAATTTGACCAATGTTTCATGTTATGTTATTATTTCAATTGTTCAAATACTTTTCTGTAATTTGGAGTGAAAATAAGTCGTTACAAATTGATTTGATATTGTTTTTACTCTTTCCCACATTTCCACAGTTTTTTAATAACGATACATAAACAAAGCAATATTTGACCCAAAAGAATCTTAAATATTTCTCGTGAAATTGTTTCACATGTATTACTCGGACAAAATAAAACTTAAAATGGAGTTTAGAATAAGCTGATACCAATTTATAAAATGTTTCCAGATTTCCGCGATTTTTCAATAAAAGTGCTTTTTTTTTTTACCCCAAAATACCTTCAAATTTGCTGTAAAAGCGTTTTAATTAGTTGTAAATATGAACTCATTTCATTTCAAAACAGCATAAATGATACTCATCAATTTAATTTGGTTATTAATTTTTTTCAGATTTCCGCGATTTTTCAGTGAAAACCCATGTTTTTACCCCCAAAAAACTATTTTCCGTATATCATACATATGTATATTTTTAATATGCTATTTGTATATACAAACACCTTTGATTTCAGTGGTAATTAGCTTTGTAGCCATTTTCTTGAGGTTTTGCTGAAATTTTGACAGATTGACTAGACTAACGAACAACTTATAAATTGTTGAGACATACATTTATTATATAACATCTAGCACTAAAATACCAGACAACTAACTAGATACTAGACTCTGTACAAGATTACATTCAATGTCTTACAATTAATACAGGCTAAACTTTGTGAAATGTTTAAAATTTTAAAATACTCATCAAACCTGCCAATTGTCGATCATTAGTATTCTAATATTTTGTCATTATTGTTATTGTTCATATTAATTAAAAATGAATCTTTGATAAAGGATTCAAGTAAATTTCCAGATCCCAAATTCGATTCGCTATAAAAAGTCATTATTCATTTATTATGTAGAATTTAGACATACACGGATTCGGCTTCCCCCTAATGTCGAAAGAAGATATAATACAGAAACTCTATGTAGAATGTATCTTCAGTAAGACAAGGAGCCATGGACGTTGAAGAATTATTTTGATTTTCGTATTCATTTACTTTATGTACTACAGTGTAACATAAAAAACGGAAACCTTTTTAAGGTGATAATAGTTTTGATTAAAGAAATCAGCTTCTACATGCCCTGTAATCCGAATAAAAATTGTTATAAATTATAAAAAGAGACACGTTGCCAATTTCATGCATGGCAAAGGAAATTATGACCATGGAAATCATTATTGGTTAATGGTTTAAAAATACAGAATAAAAAAAATATGGTTGAGTTTGAATGTTTAACTTCATGAAATCTATTCCTGGGAATTTGAAAAGCAAAGTAATTTTATAAGTAACATAAGCAAATAAACCTTGAGATTTGTGCAAGTCAGTACCTTTGAGTTAAGAGTACTGGTGCTACATATGGAACTATGCTGTTTTAATCACCAGTAGAGTCTACATATATTTCTCATTCTGGACCAAAATTTTGATGTACATCGTATTCTATATAATTTGTATAGTCTACATATATTTCTCATTCTGGACCAAAATTTTGATGTACATCGTATTGTATATAATTTGAAGAATTGGCAGTTGATTAATTGGTATCATATAGGTGAATAAATTATTTAAATATACCTTGACATATAATTTAAGCAAACTAACAACTGGAGGGGAGCAACCGTCTCTATAGAATTATATTGGAAAATATTTTCTCATAAATAATAACATTTAGTTTGTGATAATAAATGGAGCGTTTTGGCGTTCGTTAATATTGTGTAAATAATTCATTTTTTGGGAGTTGATTTTAATCAACTCTCCTATGCAGTTACTCAAACAAACCTCAGTGACTTATTTATAAATACCTTGAAAAAAGTCAGATTTTAAATGGTACGAACAATTTAAATATTTTTTGTAGTCGTATGTATTCCTACGCCAGAGTTCAATATAGTCTCGTTCAACTCGACGCTCGGCTGTCTCCGTAAAACCTTGTCGGAAATTTACGGTGTCGGCCGAGCGTTTGTTTGAACGAGACTCGAGTTCAACATTGCTTGGATCCATACAATTTTCGAGAATTATTTCTATTGAATGCAGTGGTCCAAGAGATTGCAAAATTAAAACTAGATGCTGTCGTTAGACAGTAATACCCGCACCAAGTGTTTGCCCCTAAATAACACTGTTTTGTACCAGTTTACCGTAATTAAAAATGAAGGCCACATGCAAGCTTCTGTAATACATTTAAAAATTATGATTTTCATAACTGAAGGATGAGATCCCTTCCCATATGATAATACACATAAGTAGCACTTTATGTGCAATTTGGGGTTGAACTGTTTGCAGTGAATTTTCAGTTAATCAATAATCTTAACATTTCATGTCATAGAAAGTATAATGGTCTATATAATTATTACAAACAAAATTAAAAATTAAATTATGTCCCCTCTCCGTGGCGGTTGCCGGATTTAGATTTGCTTCTGTGTGTCTTCATCATCGTGTGCACAGATTTAGAGAAGGGGTGGGAGTGAGGGGTCGAGACCCCCCCCCCCCCCATGAAAACTCATTTATATCAATAGTAAAATTACCAAAAATACACCTTGAACCCCAATGCTCTTACAGACATGTAAACGCTCTAACCCATTGCGCTTCAATATTAGGTAACATTATTTTGGGGGTAAATATTTAATTAATATCTATACTTTATTGTTTATCTCAATTAAGGAAGTATACATCACAGTATGCAGGTGTCCTGCACTACCTTTAAGCTGTTATTTACCTAATAAAATAGTGCAAGGGGATTTGAAGAATAAGTAATAAAAATACATGCATGTTACAAATAACTGATCTTTGTCTGAAGTTACGTACACAACACAGGTCTGCAGGTCTCATTAGCGGGTACTAGTTTTACCCAGCTCTTCGATTAGATGGTTTCATGTACCGGTATGTGTTTTCCATATGCAGAAAAGGATGAGTTAAGATCAGCTAAAGGAATTCATTATTGTGCTTTAATTGGATTATCATTATGATGTTGACCAATATAGGTAAGTATAATACATGTAGTAGCAGTGGCACAATATAATGAGATGCCAGCACACATTAGTCGATTTTACTTTCGCTTTCTAAATGTGATCTCCCTTTGACAGCATACTGTATCATCAAATAAGCTTATCACTGTTACCTATCCTATCGCATTTGTAAAGTTTCTGTCATTTTAATTGCAAAAGTTATTTTTTTTTATTTGTCAGACTTACACTATTTAGTTGACCCCATATTGACCCTGTATAAACAATTTTGCATTAAATTTGTGTATTACATGTAAGTAAGTGTAGAGACATCATTTTTATAAGAGTTCCCCAATAGAAAGGAAGGTATATTTCTTTCTTAATGTATTATAATGCATCAAATACAATGTAGGTCATGACCTTATGGGACTGTTCGATCTGACCACACGAAACAGGAAAATATGGTGTAAAGTACATTAATGACCCCCAGGTGTTGTCTTTAACCCCCCCCCCCCCCCCCCCCCTTATGAAATAGGAAATGATGATACACTGTATATTTTGTTAACTTCAGAGATCCTCATCTCTAAACCATATAATTTATTCTTGCTCTTTGTGTCAATGCTCGTCAAATTGTATATATATAGGTTATGCCCCCTTGGAGACACTCTGACATTCTAAAACTAGAAATAATAAAGTGTTTTATCTTATTCATATGTAGTGTTTGATCCATGTAGGTAATTCCTAGCCTAATGATGCAATGCTTTGATTTGGAGACTTTACAATTGCCCAAAATAGGCGAATACACATGCATATAATATTTTGTTTATAAATCTTGAAAATTGAATTAAGCAATTTCCAAAATGTTAATGTGCATCAGGAGAGAAAAAGCAATCAAGAAATGATTTAAAATTTGCTACTGTACACATGTGAGAATGTATTAAGAAGACTGAATCTTTAGAACGAGTTAGATGAGGGGGGGGGGGGGGGGGGGCAGGATGTGGAGTATAAACATTTATAATTTGAATCATTTAATGTTTTTAATTTTAACTTGTCAATGAATATTAGTTATTGATCCCAAGGTAGAAATATGATCATATCTCAATAGATCATTTGTCAAGTATGCAAGGTGTAATGTAATTTTTTTTAAGAATAACTTTTTTTACCAGTAGAAAAGTTTTTAGACACCCAAATTATTTTGATTTTAATAGATCATTCGACAATTAAGGGGGGGGGGGCGTTTATATTTGAGTTTGTTTGGGGGTGGGGGTTCCAAGTCATCCCGATATATTTGACAATTTTTTAATGTAATTTAAGATAAAACTATAAGCCATACTACAGTCATGAACATGAATAGTATAGAACAAAACACAAACTAATACATGTATATATACATAGGAAGTATTACAAAACATAGATGATTGATCTATATCTTGGTTCTTAAATTGAATCATATATCATGTACATATTATATTATTGTCTCTTTGTTCAAGGCATTTCAGATGGTATGTAGGTCATGATCCCAAGTGCCCTTCCTGAAATTATCAAATATCATAAAAACCATTGAGATCCCCACCTTAATCCAAAGATATTATTCCTCCTTAGGTCATGGCGCATCAGATCATTATGGCATGTAAGTCGTGACCTTAAGGGGTCAGGATTATCCTTACCCCCTTAGAATCAGAAATTGTCAATTATCTTTAGATTATTGATGTTTGATGTCTGAACTTGTTTCTCAGAGATGGCTGAACAGAATTGTACAAAACTCTAGGATATGATAGGCCTGCATATCTAGTTGTGCATCCTGGTTTGATTTTTCTCATTTTGGGTTAGACAACCACTTTTCGGGGGGGGGGGGTCAAAACGGTGTGGGGTCTAACATTGAACCTTGTAGGAAGAATAGTAGACTCTATTGTAAATGGTAACTTGAAAACGGACAAAAATAATAATATAGGGTTTTCATAACCATATATTGACTGTTACTGGCAATATATAGGGTTTATTTGATCTGACCCCTGGGATTATCCCCACCCCCCAGGAATTTGAAGTGTTATAAACATGACCCCTAAATCATATATATTCATGGTTCTGATGTCAAGGAGCATCAAATGTTATGTAGGTCATGGGCCCTGTGGGTGGTCCTGACCCCCTTGAACAGCAAGTCTCTTAATATCTTCAAAACAGTTGAGATCCCCACCCTTAAACCATATATATTCTTGTTCCTTGTGTCAAGGGGCATCAAACAGTATGTAGGTCATGGGCCCCGCGGGTGGTGTGACCCCCCTCGGACAGAAAGTGCATGAATATCTCAAAAACCGTTGAGATCCCCACCCCTTAACCATATACATTCTTGATCCTTAATTCATGGGCATCAAAAGGTATGTAAGTAATGGGCCTCAGGGTTAAATTTAATTTTTCAAAACCGTAATGCACATCTGTAGAACAGTCCCTATCATATTCCAAAATATGATGCGTCTATCCATTAAATCATAAGAGGAGCTCTTGGATCTAAGTTTTTTTTTTAGTGATGAACGTCAATTTTCTGCTACTATTTGACTCCCTGGATGAAATTCAAATTTTTAAAACCTTACTACACATCTAAAGGACAGTCCCTATCATATCCCAAGATATGATGTGTCTATCCATTAAATAATAAGAGGAGTTCTAGGATCTATGTTTTTTTTTGGAGTGATAAACGTCAATTTTCTGCTACTATTTGACTCCCTAGATTAAATTTAAATTTTTTAAACCTTATTGCACAATTATAGGATAGCCTCAATTATATCCCAAGAGTCGACGCAGCTACTCCAAAAGTTATATGAGGAGTTCTGGGAACCATACTTTTTTTTTCAAAAAAACGTCATTTTTTGTTGCCCACTGATCCCCTTAATTAAAAAAAAAATTCTGGAACCTGATCACACTTCAATATGACACCCCAATCATATTCTAGAAGATCATTTGGCTACTGTAAAAAAAAATGACGTTTTTGAAACCAGTTTTTTTGTAAAAAAACAAAAACAAACCCGTCATTTTTCAGCCATTAAATGACCCAAAGGACAAAATTGAAAATTCCGAAACCTTATTGCACATTTATAGGATACCCTAAAACATATTCCAAGAGATGATTTGTCTAATGCTGAAAATGTAGGAGGAGTTTGAAGAAGAAGGTTTTTTTGTGTGAAAAAAACGTCATTTTTTACCAATTATTTGACCCCCAGGACTAACAGAGAATTTTTGAAACCTTTTTACAAAACAACATGATACCCCAAATCAAATTCCAAGAGTTCAGTTTGCTGGTTTATAAGATGTAAGAGCAGTTTGAGAAAATAAAACGTGACAGACGGACGGACGGAACAGGGTAACAACAATATACCCGAACTTTCTTTAGAAAGTGCGGGTATAATTATTTAGGAAATATTCTCTAAAATTTTGCTTAATAATACTGTGGACGTTTTTCAATATTGTGAGGATTCAAAATGTTTTTAAACCCTAGATAAATTACGAGGCCCTAGAGCGAAAAGTTTTTATTAAGAATACTTTTATATAGATACACTACAGAATAGAACAAACGTCAATGTTCTACCTCGTGATATAATTTTAGAAGCATCCTGCTTTGAATCCTCCTCACCCCACATTCAAATCTTTGAAACATTAATGGCCCATGGATTTATTATTTGGCGCCAGTGTATATTTAGAAATAAACCTTTGAAATACAGTAGAGCATCTGCAATGCTCGAATCCAACTATTTAGATTTGATAACGATTTGTTTGTTAGGTGTGATATTCAAACTAATGAAAAATTTCAAAATTTATTTTAAAAATGGAAATAAATTTCGAAAACAAGGATTTAAAATGGTTTATTAATACATTAAAAAAAATGACTGACCAAATCGGCATCACAAGGGCACGGTTAGGCAACAGTAAGAATTCAGGCGTGTGATAAAAAATAAAAAAACACATGAAATTCAGGTCAGCAATGTGGACAGTTATTTTCTGACTGATCCGACTTATTTTACCTCTTCGAAGATTTTTCTCTGAATTTAAATGACTTGAACACTGAATATATAAACAACCTTTACCTTTGTAATTTGGATCCCCCATGATTTGATATAGTATATGATTTTTCTAATCCCGAGCCGAGGTGTAGGGATAAAAACACAGAACAAGTTGGATAAAATCATATACCATCGCAAATTATGAGATTTTTTTTGTCATATGCATGTTTTTCAACGCCTTTTGTGAAACTTTGGTCTTTTACTTGTGATCCGTACAGCACATTTAGTACGCATGGAAAACAGTTTTAAAGTCAACAAATATTTTATTTACGAACATATTCTTATCAATTAATGAAAGATAATTTTTAAGACAGCGTAAAATGCTTCACAATTTAATTTCAGACTTTTAAACTGTATTTTTAATTCATTTTTAATCAAAGCCATTCATCCGACTTGAAGCTACGTTATTTTATATTATGACAGCACGTGGCGTTAGAATAATAAATGTTATATCAAAAATGAAATGAGGGATAAGAAAGCGCAAATGCCTATTTTGTTAAAGCCGTTGGATCCTGCGTTCAAAAGTCTTTTTCTAAAGTATTTTTTTAAAGTCTACACACATAGCTTAACCAAAATTCAAAACAAAATTTTGGGGTCTATATGTTCATTTGGCGCTACGGTGTATTTAATATGACCATTGTGCACTGAAAGTGCAGATTGCACATAAATCGCTTTTCCGTGTATATTTTATAATCGGAATGAATCAATTACAAATTTATACTATTTAAAATAAATAAGACTAAAATAATCATAAAGAAAAATGTTACATTTTTCTCACCAAATTGATATTTGGACCTTTTTGCACTAATGAAACGCTATTTGTATCCATTATCAATTCAACATGGAATGAAAATATTTAAAAGTCTCAAACTTTTTCTCAAATTATGATAAACTTTCAGAAAAATCTTGAAATTTCAGAAAATAAAACAAAAAGTATGGGTCTATTATGTAAAATTAAGATATGGCATGAAATAAGCTGATTTTAGGCAAAAATTCGGATTCATTTTTACTTTACTTATTTGAAATATAAGTTAAATTTACTAATATGTGTTAATAGAAATTTTGTAAAATTATGTTTTTCGTAACAAAATGAAGATATCCTATTGACAAACTATCTGGAAATTTTGTTTGCACTGAAAATAAGGAAGCTAAAGTGACAGTATTCTAAAACAACTGAGTTATGAAAAATGTTCTTTTTCTTCTTAAAAACGTTCCGCCACAAAATAAAGTCCCTTACTAAACTTTGTAAATATGCAATTTTTCCTTCACAATTTTATTTAAGATAGTTAAATTGGCATTATAAAATTTGAATTTATGAGTAGAATCAATATATGATGTATAATTTCTAGAATAAAGGTGACCCAAAATGGCTACCCAAAAACAGAGGAACGAACCTCTTTAAGTCGTAATATACAATTCTAACTTTACGTTTTTCCATTTAAATCTATTTGATATTGTTAAAATACAAGTTTGCAAAACCAACAACCTTAAAAGCCTAGTTATATAAGTTATATAAGGTTTCTTGTGCTCTAACCACTGAGCCATTTCAGTCACAACAAATTGCGTTGTTTTGAAGCCTTATCCGACTTTGGCCACGGATTTAGGAACTTGTATAATTTTTCTAAAACGTTCAATTGTTGGGATACAAAATGATATTTTCAATATATGAGGTCGGCTCTCCAGTTTTTTGTTGATTGAACTCGGTTTGTTTTCCATTAGACCTTATTTAGACCATGACAAAAATATGGACACACCCTATAAAGATAACGAATTGAAGTTCTAAAAAATGACGCCATTTGGATTGCCATTTTATTTAATGTATTCCAAGTATTGAGCATATTAAGGGTTACAAATCGATGTTTCGTTCAATATACATTGTTTTAAATGCTTTTTTAAAAATTTATCAGATTTGTTGATATAAATTAATTTGTCAGTATTTTATCCGTCTTGTAGGCATTTATTACATGAATGATATGCACACCTCAACTTACAATGCTATAAAACCTTGGATAGTGTCCATTCTCTATCGCCCATTGGTCTATTCATGTAATTGTCGCTCTATGGAAAAGATTCAAATATACATTATAATTCTACTCATATATTCATATTTTATAATGCCAATTTAACTATATTGATTAAAATAGTAAAGGAAAAATTACATATTTACAGAGTTTACCAGGGGACTATATTTTGTGGCGGAAGGTTTTTAAGAAGAAAATGAACATTTTTCTTAACGCAGTTGTTTTAGAGTACCGTCACTTCAGCTTCCTTATTTTCAGTGTAGACCAAAATTTCAGGTAGCTTGTGCATTAGGATATCTTCATTTTGTGACAAAAAACATATTTTTACAATTTTAAAATATTTCTATCGACACATATTGGCATATTTAACTTATAGTTCATAAAAGTCAAGGAAAAATGAATCCCAATTTTCCCCTTAAATTAGCTTATTTCATGCCATAGCTGAAATTTTACATAATAGACCCATACTTTTTGTTTTATTTTCTGAATTTATAAGTTTTTTCTGACAAGTGTATCATACATAATTTGAGAAAAAGTTTGAGACTTTCAAAAAATTTCATTGCATGTTAAATCGTAAATGGATAAAAATAGCGTTTAATCAGTGCAAAAATATCAATTTGGTGAGGAAAATGTAACATTTTTCTTTATGATTATTTTAGTCTTATTTATTTTAAATAGTATAAATTTGTATTTGATGCCATGGATCAGTCCGATTAAAAATTATAGAGGGAAAAGTGATCTATGTACAATTTGCACCTTCAGTGCAAAAAGGTCATATTAAATACTCCATAGCGCCAAAATGAAGCATATAGACACCAAAATTTTGTTTTGAATTTTGGTTAAGCTATGTGTGTAGATTTTTAAAAAATACTTTGGAAAATAACTTAAAGACTTTTCATCGCAGGATCCAACGTCCTTAACACTTATACATTTGGGAATCTTATGAATACCATAGATACTGATTCGTTGATAAAAATGTCCGCAATTCTTAAAAGAATATTATCTCGATTTATTTTATTTCTGTTCTCTTTCTAACATTGACACTGCATTTGTTCATTTGTAAAAATTTTTGTTCCTCATATACAATTCATATGGTTTGAGAGAAATAAATATTTATTCATTTCATCAAAATATAGCGTCTGAGAATAATTACATTAGTGTTTTAACTGTTTTTTTCGGTTTTGATATTAAGACACATAGATCGATGTATTACAATGATATAACATTATTAATTTATTTAACTACGACAAAGGATGTTTTAAAACTGCTTGTTCCGATTCTTTGGCCAACCTAATATTAAAAAGATACAATTATTTTTATGCAAAGTTAAAATATTTTTATGCAAAGTTAGATATGTATCTATTCAACAAACGGAATCGGCCCCTTGTCAGACTCTTTTACAACTAGAAATGTTCAAAATTAATAAAAGTAATTGTTGTTAGGTTACACAAAAATACAAATCGTATGCGCTATGGTAGACACACTGAATGCTCGGTGTCATTTTACCCAAGTTTTTAATGCATAAATAACACAACAATTGCTTTTTAAAAATTAAATATCAGTCTTGATGTTTCAGAAAAGAAACTTATGTTTTCCAAATCATATCGATCTGATGCTTGGTGTGGTGGAACGATTTGATGTTTTGTGCAGTGAAACTCCTTTTAGGCCTTTGAATATTAAATTAGGACCCCTCTCCAATAAATTATTTATAGAAGTCTCTTTTTTTAATGGGCCAAAACCGTCATCAATTATTTGCAACTTACACGCACACATCTCGAAGGATCGATTACTATAAAGGCATTATCAACAAGTCATGATAGTATAAATTCATTTTCTTTCGTAATGTTTAATTTTTACCCTAACCATCCCTTCCTAAGAGTTTAATGTTACAAAATCAGTAGGAATACAATACCTTGTATAAAAAGAGGCTGGCGATGGGCCTTTTGTTAAAGTTATATGCTTACACTTATATAGTAGTGCTTTTGTAAAATGTCATGGCAGCATTAACGATAATTGGCAGAAATAATATAAAATTTCAATGACTTATCTCATCCCCTGTATATTGCTTAAAACATGTTCTGAATCCATTCTAGAGTATAAAACTTGTAAAACTGTAAGTGAGCCAAAATGAAAAGATATCACAGGAGAATAAGGGAGGGGGTTGGGGAGGAATACATTGCATATTAAAACATTTTTTCTAAAATACATGATTATGCCTTGATTTTATATAGAGCAAAATAAACGCATAATGCAAAAAAGCATTACGAGCTCGATAATTTTCAGAAAAGTCACCGGAAGTCTTTAGTTCCTTGAATACCTTTAACGTGACTTACCAAATAAGGAGTTCCGTCTTCGTTTAGCGACAACTCCCCGTGAACGTGCGGTCTGTGCGTTGTTTAGACAAGGATTAGGAGGGGACACACCGTCCCGATAAGAATAAGCGCTATCAGTCTCATCAGTCAAAACAAGACTATTATTCACAATTTTATAAATACCTTCAAATTTAGAAATGCGATTTATTTTTGAATTCGGTTTATAGTACATTCTTTGATGAAACAAGACTTGACCTTTTTAATGCTGCTATAAACTAAGAAAGCTGTAAAATTTTAGTCTATGAGCCACATCTTCCGTGACAGGATAACAGATTGTTTATTTTGCTTTCATCTAAGATGCAATAAATTGCCTATTTTAAGAAAATATAGTTTTGATTTTTCATTGCACCGAATTACAACAAATATTGAAAAAGCACTATTGTGAACCCAGAAAATTCAATATCTATTTTTTTTTGGGGGGGGGGGGGTTGAAATATTTGAATTTTTGATGCTTGACGTTTGCATAGTACAGTTATAAGTCATTTTGTGTATCCAAATATTCATTGAAATTTTGGGGTTATTTCTTTTATCTCTTGGTATTCTTGATATTAATTTGGACTTCATCAGTCATAATATTTCTAATTCTCAATGAGGCTCTACAGCATTTAAGTTCTGTAAGATAAGCACAAATCATTCGCTGAACGACCAGCAGCATGAGATGGCGCGCTCTCTATCATAGCCGCTACACTGCTCGGTGAGGGACGTCTTCCGGTGACGAAATCAATCGGCAGACAAGGGACTGTGGAGGTGTAGTTGTTTGTCCCTTCCACGTCAATCCCGGCTTCTGTTATCACACTGTTACACGGGTGGATCGCCACAATAAAACTTGTTAGCAGGTATTTAATAAGGAATATGGACCTATGCATGCTGGGTATGCAACCTGAGGAAAGACCAAAAAATGAGTTTTAACTGTGTGTGGATATTTCTTCTTTTTGTACAATTTGTGTTGTGTTCCTTCGATCCGCGGACATTGCAGAAAGCTGGTTGCTATAGAATGGGTAAGTGAATCTGTGAAGTTTATGAGTGTAACTAATTAGTTATCTCGTATCAATGAACATGTCATTTCAATTGTCAAACCTTCAATATTTTGTGAATAAAACAAATTATTATGCCAATAATGTTGATACAACTGAGTTTATTATGATTCCAACCGATTCATCTCTCCTCCTGGCTTTACTTTCTTTCGGGGAGTTGTATCCGCTGACGACATCAAAACAACCTTAATTATCTTTGGACAATTTACTTCTCTTTTGATAGTTGAAACAAAAAGAAAAGCGCACCACCTACCTTTCACTTTCAAATTTAGAACAAATCGCGTGAATGGTGATCATTATAATGGTAAAATGGTAAAATTATCTTTGATTGTCTTCATCATAAAACAAGATGGACATGGATATCGATGCGAAGGAATGAATGCACTATGACAGTATAACTAGCTGGACTCAAATCTTCTATCGTTGTCTAAATCACATTCGATCGACTCATATCAACAATAATCATTCCTTGCATTTTAACTCAAACATGTAACTGTATATAGTGTATGGATATCATTATTAACATGATCAATTTCGTTTCCCATTTTTAAAAATTGGCGAAGTCAACAGTTAGGTTATGGTCTGCCCCCTCCCCCCTCCCGTTCTCCCGATGCTACGTGCCTGTAACCTAACATTGCCTTTGCGTAAAAACATGATGAGACGTCACGTGACTGACAAACGCTAGCACGTGCTCACCTGATCAAGAAACTTTTGCGTATTGACCCTTTCAAAGTGAATGTGGACGCCCTCGAACATACTCTGACTTAACAAGGATACCCCCCTCCCCTTAAAAAATCAGTAAATTTTAATATAATTGTGTGCAGTTAAAACACAAGAAAAAATAATATTGTAAAACGGAACAGAAAAAAATGCACATGAAAGGTTTATAACATTCCCATGGTACCATGCATTTTGATTATCCATCATGGTTATTTTGCTTTTTATAGAAACTTTATCATATTATTTGTCTGTTATTTAATAAGCTTAATTTCATTTTATGAAGCTGAGTTTAAATAATTAGTCAACATTGACAGAATTAACAAGAAATATATTCAGTTAAAAATATGTTCTTCATGTGACATTTTGTACTACTGTTTGAGTTTATCAATGTTAAGAATTTTGTGACGTCACACGAAAAGGAATTTAAATTATGTATTAGTAATTTATTGAATGAATAGAAATTCAAATTCATTATTTTTTATTACGATGAAATCATTTTATTATTCTCCGAAATAAGGGCTCCTCTTTGACGGCACAGAAACGAAAGCAGATACAATGACACTATTAGCATGTCTGAACAGCCAGAACGACCACTGAGACGAATTTGGTTCTAGACAAAGTATTGCTGTTGAATAAAATCGGGATTCACATATCATACAAGGAGGGGGATCTTCGTATAGTCTTTCTAATATGAAGTTTATTTATATAACTGATTTAAAATTCAAACATTAATCGTTTAAAATATACAAAGTGAACAATTTTTGAAAGGGTTTCATCTGCCCGAAATATATTCTTAAAGGTCAATCATTTTCTCAAAGTAATCCTGTATGATTAAAAACGAGTGTATTTGTCCCGTTATCAAAGTTCTACTGTACCTTTAAAAGTGACTTAATGATGTTTTCTGAGAACTTAAGCTTGACCCTGTAATTAAGGATAATGATCAGGGGCAATTCGTGTTTGATCTCCCTGGTGTAGAGCGATGTTTTCCGCTAATCGTGAATCCACCCCGTCGCATTCCCTCGACTGTTTGAACCAAACGGGCTTAAATGTTTACCTCTTAAACACGCAGAAGCTATGTCATCTGTAAACTTATCACAAAGTTTGCTTAACATGACATATACATGAAAATAAAGAAAACGGGTGGAAGGAGAACCGTTTACAACAAATTTCCTAGACAGCAAATAATAATTATTCATTGTTTATAAAACTCAATCTCATGTTAGTAACCAAGGTTATGATTATTTTGATTTTAATTTCTCACACAAAAGTAGATTGCATAATTGTACAATACATAAGCTAAAAATCGCGTTATCTTATTAAAAAACCAAACACCAAACAGTGTCATTAACTAAATTTAGGATTGTCAGTGCGCTATAAATGCTGCTTACAGGAAAAAAAATCATGTTTCTGATAAGATTCACTAATTGACAGTATAGTATTAAAGTATATGCACTTGTTCTAACCCCAAAATACAAAGCTTTTAAAACCGATATGACAACAAAACACTATACATGTATAACTATTGTCATTCTCTTCTACAGTAAATGTCTTTCTGTTTCAGTCATAAAGACGTTCAGACTGTAAATTTCAGTTTCTTCCTTTTAGCCTTCCTTCTGACAAAAAAGCTTTATGTTTGAAGTCTAGCAACATTTATAACTGTTCTCTTGATATTCCTTGGCATTTGGAATTGTAACATTGTACATCCTTGTGTTAATTTGGATACTTCATGGTATAAAGCAATTAATCTTTACCCGAGATCCCTCTGTATAAATACCAATGTATTACAGCACGGACAATGCTTATTTACTGTTGTTGCCATGGTTACCAGAGATTAAGAAGTAACGATTTTCAATTATATTACCTGATTTAAAATATTAAATGTACCTAATGATATAAGCATATGTGTAATGGGTGAAAAAAAGGAACTTTTTGACTTCTTTAAATCGATATTGTTGAAAAAATAAAATATCTTTACCCCCCCCCCCCCCCCCAAAAAAAAATAAAAAGGTTTACCTTGTTTGCCTTTATAATAAAAAAAACAGTTGTCATTACATCTAAATTTGCCTGAAAAAAAAAATACTTTTTCACATTATTTTAAGAACTTCGGGTAAGTTTGACGTCTTGTCTGGGTTTTTTTTTGAATATTTACAAAATGTTTTTAAAAAATGGAACAACATAAAATAAAAATTATTTTTGATTCGTTTTTAGTCTTTACATCAGTCAATACAGGTTATGGTGTGCTCTTTTTGTTCAATCACATAAAAGCTTTTAATATGACACTTAATATGACGTGTTGCGAAATTACATTTTATTTCGAGTCAATTCCGGAAAGATGATCACTGTTTGTAAAAAGTAAAAAACTACAATTAAATTCAACCATCAATTATACAGCTCTCATATGGGCTATCGCTCACTTGCAGTGTCCTAGCCTTTTTTTCTTTCGACTTTTTTGCTTTATTTCCTATATCCGGGTACCACGGCAGTTTGAAAGGATTTTTCTTTCGATGACTGAATTTTAGTGACTGATAAAATCGACAATAAAAAAATAATCATAAACAACACATTTAGCAAAACCAGAGAATTCACATCAAGTCAATTAAAATCTATTTTAATGGAAGCGCTCAATTAAGTAGCTCTTGTATTGATTGTCGAATGAATTTGTTTCAGGTCACACTAGAACAGTACAGATACCTGGCTGTTTAGAATTCAATGTTACAACCAATGCTTGTAGAGGATTCTGCGAGTCTTACGCCATCCCCTCGTCCCAAAGAACTTTGTCCGCAAATACTAGACATATTCTGACGTCACGGGCAGAATGCTGTGGAATTGAAGAAACGCACGATGTAAGCAAAATAAAAATATTTGCAGCGATTTCTTACAAGTTTATAATTACTGTGTAATAGATTCTATGAATAATATTGAATAAAATTTGAGTTTTTACATTATTGAACTTATTTCGAGTTGGGGTTATTATAAGAGCCTAGTAAGATCTTTGTAAATTCTAAAGCTTGCATATCTCTAGAAAACCACTACCTATAATTGTTCATCCTCACGCTTGTTTCTCCTTTTTCAGATAACAGTGTCGGTGGGATGCGCAGATGGCCTTCGCGAAGTGACGTTTAAGTCCGCCAAAACCTGTGCCTGTTCCGTATGTCGTTATGTTTAGTAAAAGGTTCCGACGACAGTAAACAACGATCGAGAATTTGTCATGTGATACATTCAATGTGCTTCATCGAGTGGCATGGTCACATCTAAATTAATAGGCAAGACAAACAAACATTATGATTCACTTCTTTCATTTTCGTATCATTTGAAAATAAAAGGTATCGACTGCGTTCGCAATTTTTTATTCAACTTTGTTGTGGAAGGCATTTGACGTCATGGCATGCATTACTCTTGACAATTTAAATCTTTCTTTAATTCTACTACATGTGTGTTACATCTTTACTTATAGCTAACTTGATTTAATAATAAATTATATAACACTTTATACTTTTTTTTTTTTTTTTGCAAAAATTTTCGTTAAGAATGAATTCGATTTCGCCCATGATACTTCTTTGCATTTCCGGAACATGTCTTAATTTTTAAATCTTAAAAACTGAAATACTAAATTATTAGTAGAAAGCAAATGAGCCTGGATGGTCGTGGCCTGTTATAGACTGTAATCATCTTGGGGTTTTTTCTGTTTTAAAATAGCACTGTATACATTCATAGAGAAATTTTAAAAGTTCGGGCTATTGTTTCTTGTTTGATTGACAAGCGGTGTGTTATTGATCTCAATCCAGGTAAATTTTAAGGGCTAAAAATTAAATCTTTTACAAGAAGAGATACATGTACAGTGTTTATAAAAAAAAATCGAAGTCGATCTGATGAGTAATTGTCCATCCAGGCTCCTTAAAACACTCCTGTAGATATAGTGGAATAAACATGTTGATGGAGTTTGATTAGTGTATATGTTGCGAGATCCGCCTTTGGTAATCTATGTTTACCAAGAACATTCAGATGAAAATTGCATTAAAAAGGGCATAAAAATTGAAAATTAAAAAACCCAAACAAAAACAGGAAAACAATACGAGGTCCAAAGGGCGTAACAGTCACCTAAGTAATTAGTAAGATGTGATTCAGTAGAGGATAAACAGGATGGCCATTTGTTTACATTGCAATATGCTGTTGTAAGTTAAAAATGAAAGTGTAGTATAAATATGACCAATGAATTCAAACGAAACCAAAATCAGGACAATGGACTAGTGAAATTCAAATTTTGAAAGTTCCCAGACACATCCTAACAATGTACTCAGACTTAGTAAGATTTAGTTAATACTAGTTACATGACCAGTCAACCCCCCCCCCCCCCTTTCAATAAGTCAACTACATATACATTTGTAAATCTAGAACCTTTCACCTGTAATAACATTATTCAATCTTCAAAATAAGTTAAAGGCCACTTTGAAAAAATAATTTATCCATTGCTTCTTGGAGTCGATTGTGTCCATAAATGTGAAATTGTTGCAAATAACGCAAGCATACCAGTTGAAATCTTTTTACGCCAATGTGTTTTTATTCTAATAGTTCCCTCACCCCTAGAAAGTTATGAACCAACTTATAACAACAGAATCGCCCTTTATTCAAATGGTAAATAACAATAATTTTGTCAGGTTACACAAAAAAATCAATGCGTATGTGCAATCGGAGTATAAACAGAAACATTTTGTTTAGTTTCGTCCTCCGATCGTTTGAAACGGCATCACACTGCGTATATATGAATTGTTTTCTAATACAAAATTCAGTATGGTAAACAATTCTGTATCCATGTGTTTATTTTTTATTAGCCTAAAGACTTTCAATAATTTTACAATGGTTTTGTTGGCGAACGCTAAATAATGTATTAATAAAACATCAGGATGAATCTAAAAGGGGGCGAAATCACCCGTTATCTTTTCAAATATTTATGAATTGCTGTCAAGATGTTTTATTGTGTGAGTACGATATTGTTTAAAATATATACTGCTTCCGTGAGCGAGAAAAACCATAAATGCAATGCCTTTTAACATACATCTACGTAATAGAATAATTAATATTAAATCGTCCCTAAAATGTTTTAATCAATTCGACCAATCAGGTTTGAGTTTGTGCTAGATTTAGCTCACATCGGTCGATGTCCAGACCATTACTCAACCGCTATCATATGTTCAGCAACAAAGCATTCTTTGCATGTATGTTAAAATTTTTCACATGCTAAATTATTGGAAGTAAAAATTTTTACCTTAAAGCGACTTAGCCTCCGGAACTCTTGTGCTAATTTAATATCATTCTTTCTTTTTGAAAAGAGCACGACAAACACAGTTTCTCCTGTGTCTATTTCACTTTGTTGTAATGACCGAGTTCTGTACAAAGATCGAGTACATTATAAAGTTGGTATATAAGACGGAATATATGTTGCTACCGCCTTGTCATTGCTGTTACATTTTTGGATATAGTTTAACAATGAATGAGTTTTATTTTTTATGATAGTAGGATATTCAGACCACCTCGGTTTAATTTTATTTCATGCGTGGCATTATATAAATCGTTAGCATAATATAAAGATGGTCTTTGAAGTTAATAGCAATTTTTCTCAAATGTAGTTTTGAAATGCGAGCTAACTGGTGTTTTTGCAATAATTTTCCTAGAACTAATTAGTAGATGTCTGTAAACTATAAAACCAATGCCCAGTTTGATATATTACCAACAATCGTTAACATTTAACGATAGGTTTGTAGACCAGAAACAAAAACCGACCAAACCTCCTCATTACTGTAAGATAATGCACCGCCCAACCCCAGAGAGAATGGTAATAATGTACCCCTTGATGGAATTATAATTATATTAAGTGACGTCTAACAATTCAATTTAAATACTTTGACATTATTGAAAATAATTAAATTGTTATTTTAACACACAAACAAATTAAACGGAGCTCATCAGATCATCTCTAGATAAATGACTTAGAATATCAACATGGCAAACTTTTGGGAGAACATTTAAACATATTACGTTCGGTAAATTGTTTTAGATCACCTATTTGATCAGATGGTTAAATTGTTGACCACCTTACCTCCTGTTTTTGTTGGGTGTGTAAACAATCACAAATTTGCACATTTCTATCTTTACAAAGAGGCCGGTTCTGCGAATATAAAAATGTAGAAGATTAAAAATTTCAATAATAATTGGTTTGAATGGAAAAAGGTTTGATACAGTTAAAGCCATAATTCATAAAAGCTGCTTGAAAGTACAAACTTTCGCATAATGCGCCGATACACTCTTGGATCGTTACAAGTTTCAAATTCATGCATCATACCTAAGAGTCACTCAAAAGTTGAGTTTTACGATATATTAAATGAACATGATGTATTTTTAATTGAAACTATCACGGCTAAAAACAATGTGGCTTACTGAATTGTGAAGCAGTGTTAATCAAATTGGAGTAACGAATATCTAATCAATATAAAATAAATGTTTCCAAATCGTTTGCATAACCTATTTGCCTTTTAACCGTACATTTCGTGCTATTAAAGTAATTGCACTCATGTCAAAAAATTAAATTCTAGCATAATCAGTTATCAACATTTGTCAGTGAAGATTGCATCATACTGAAACGTTTCTTTGATGGCGCACCTGTCATGATGCACCTGAATAAGTCATTAGAGCAATGGCAAATATAATTCCATGTTCATGTAAAATATTTTTACAATTTTGTAAGCCATGCGAAAACTAATCACTTACATCATCTTATTTAATTATTAAAGTTGGTTAATTGACGCCTATGTTTTCTACTTAAAATGTGTTTTTCAAATATCGAAGCAGAACACAGAACTTAAATGGTAAATTAAACTGACACCTTAATGAAATGAAGATGTCAGAAGAAAAAGGAAAATAATTTCCTTAACGTAACATTAAATGACTAAAATGCGAACTCTTCTAATAGAAACATAATAAAAAGGGATTTTTTGGTCATAATATAAATCGACTACACGCATGATAAAGGGGGAAAAAAATGGTGCATAGATATTACAGTATTTTTAGCCATGCATTCAACGTTTGGAAGCTATAATACAATTTTGTTTACATATTCTGCCAACAAGCTGATAATGCGCATATACAAATTACGATCCTATTGGAGCAGAATTCTCTTTTATATATATAAAAAAAAGATCGACGGTGAAAGTCCTGCATTACAATAATCCTAGGGTCTTCAACCCGTGTAAACAAGTTGTGAAAAAGAGCCTTTACAGTGTGACAAACAAACCTAAGAATGCAATTACATTAGTTAATGTCACATCGACGACAAGCGATGGAGCTGGAAAGGCGAGCGTTAACACTTCATCAGCCGGGTCCCTGTCCAGCAGCCTCTAATAACAATCCATTACCAGTATCGGTAACAAGCCAGCGCGCAATAAAGGCCAATATACCCGCAATAAGCTCACAATGCAGCCATACAACCATTCATGGACAGTTTTATTTATGAAGCAATAAATATTTCATTCATGTCACAGTATTGTAAGGTTTCAATTATACGACGCCCCGTGCAAACAGTGAAGAAACATGAAGTATAATTGCTTTGTAAGCTATTGTAATATCCACAGCACACAATCAATAAGCACTTGCAGTTCCCTTTTAGAACGGACAAAATGGATATGCCACTGGTTCTTGTTCATTCACCTGTAGGTGGTAGTTAGATGAGCAGTTTTTAAATACAACCAAATCAGCAATTAAGTGCTGGGTTCATGGATACTACAAAAACACATTCAGCCGCACAATACCAAAAGTTGAGAGCTACAAAACTTTTATATGTTAAATTTAATCAGTTTTGAGAACAAATAGAACTAAAACTAAACTATATAGTCTAATATAGATAGTTGGTACATTTTACACTTTTTTAAGGAATGAATTCAATATTTATTTGTTTTATACGATATTTAGGTTTGGGACAGCGGTTTATAAAAAAAGCGTAAACTGTTTCAAACCATTTTATATCGTATAAAACTAATAAATATTGAATTCATTGCTTATAATTTAATTTTTTTTACCTTTCATTGTAGATAAAAATGGTCATTTGACCTTTAAAATGACGTAAAATTGTACAAAATTCAAACGTAACGTCAGGCGTATTGATACGTTTTTGACGTTAGTCTTACTATGAATAGGCAACATTCTTTATACGATATAAAATAATTTTTTAGCCAATCAGAAAGCGCGTTACAACCAGAATTAAATTATATCAAGTTAAGGAATCAAATGTATAAAGTCATGTACATGTAACTAGTAATTCATCCATAATTACGATAGCATCGGAGTTGTATAGTCACTGCACAAAGGTTATAGAAATTTTGGTCGGTCAACAGCAATCATTGAGATTCCTAAAGAACAGTTGGTTGATCCATGGTATTTCAATCAAAATAATGTGCAAGCTAGGTTATAGAGTATCTTTTTGTAGAAAGTGCCTGAGGTAATCCTGTAACAGTGCATTTGTTTCTCAGATATTAAAATAATGCTGATTTTAGGATTTCAGTTAACAATATACATACATGTAACTGTTTACTGACGCTTCACTTTACGTTCTGTGGTTGAGATTTGAGAACTTTAACATGGAATGGTGTGTTTAGGTGTCCCGATGCAAAAATGCTTTCAAGCCATTCTAATAATTGTTGTACGATCATACTTGCATATTGCAAGCTGTTTCCTTCAAGAATCTTTATTCAAAGATGAGCTATAGTTCCGGTAAAGAAATTTTGAACTATAAGTTTTATTTAATAAATCATTACAAATGTCAACAGATTACTTCCTGCTGTCATTTAAACGTATATGTATTTCCCCCACATCCTCCCTCAACAAAATGCAAACCAAAATGAAACGGCCAATCAGCTGCATTGCTCTTTTGAGGACAATTTATTTTTAGGCAGATAGAAGTTAATAACTTGGAGTTAATGATGATGCAGTGAGGCTGCCTCGACCCGTGTTGTCAGCCATTTTTTTGCTTTGGTATGCTTTCCTAGTGTTTAACGGACGGTTTCTCTTTAGTTGCTGATGTTCCGCACACTCCTTAGAAATCCCTGGCGAGTGTTTTATGAGGCTTCGGAAATTACAATCCATTCGTTAGAAACTTAAGTTTTCAGCTTTCAGACATTTCTAATGTGAAACAAATTTATTTTCCCTTACAAGACAAAAATGATTTTGTGAATGAGTGAATGTGGGAGTCGGTATTATATTTTTTCACAAACGCAATCTAATACTGTTTTAAGAGCTTACAGCAATCCTTCAGTTACTTAGATTTCCATTGATTTTCATTTACTCTTGTGAAAGATTGCCACAATTATCTACTTAAGAAAAAGAAAGACCATTAGACAAAGTTTATGTTTCAATAGCCACAATATCAACAGTACATTAACTTAATCATCTTGTTGATGGATTAAAGGATAAAAACGTGACGGTCCATCGAATGATTTTATATACATTTTGATCCTTAAAATTTTATTTCGTGCGTTCGGAACATTCATTTCAAAATACATTTCAGATTCATGAGCTACTTTCTAGAACTTTTCATCTTTGTACAAAAAAAAATCTCGAAAAAGAATTGAATTCTCAAGGATGTTCATGATATATGTATATGACCAATTAAAAAGATTACAAACTATTCTGTATACAATAAAAAAAAAAAGACAGACAAGATTGCATATATTGTATATATTAATAAAATGTACGATCTAGACTGTCTTATCAAATGAATTCATGACATGACCTTTTGCTCAGCAAGAACAAACGAGTAGACTTAATATCATATTTTAACGATAAAGTTGATTTTAAGATAAAACTTTGTGTTGACTGCAAAAGAAACAGAATGTTGACAATATAAAAATATCTTTATGACAGCAAACCTAAATTCGAAAGCAGATCATCAAAAGTAATCTTTGAACGTCATTGGTGATGTTTTTTTCTCCACGGAGTTATTAAACTAGGCCATTAACTATAAATAATTAATTATTAATCTTTAAATGCAAGTCTATTTTCCTTACACATCCACATTGCTGCAAACAACAAAGAGTGATCATTATTTCAAATGTTCTGGTCTCAATTAAAATCAAATTAATATTAATGCAGTCAGTGTACATTATTCAATATCAGAGACCACTAGAACGTGTTTAAAAAAGTCGTCGATTTTAGAAATCCTGGTCAAAACAGGATTAAGAACCCCTCCTTCGTTTCATCTCAATCCCGAGTCCGGAACCTCTTCCGCTCTGTACTCACATTGCCGCTTCATATGCATATTTCAAAGACTGTTTCTGTATTATTACTTTCTGGTAAAGTCTCGGCATATTCAGAGAATCATGTTTGATTTCGAATCATAAAAATTTCAAAACAATTCATATCAGATATCGATTACGATCTTTTATTTTGTTATACATCATTATTTCGTTGATGGTTTGTGACGACACTATAGTTATCTCTAAATTCAGTATTGCTTCTCAGTATAAAAAATATTCCAGGTCTAACGTTTGTGAAGTTTCTTCACGTCTTTCATTTTATCGACAGATTTCAAGAGCTATATGTTAAATTTAATATTTAACTCGGAGTAACTTTATCATAATTTAATTTATTTGTTTGATATAATGAGCTCATTTTTTAAAATACAGAATATTAAAATAAACATACCTAAAAACTAATGTTACAAAGTACATTTAGCGGGTAGACTTAAAGATAACGTTTTTTGCACTCTATTCTTTCAGTTAAATTGGGCCATTAAAAGTTTAAAAATAGCCTAATGAAGACAAAAATTTTGTAGCGGAGTTAATTTTTGCTCCTGGTAAGATACTTTCGGATTTCTCTTCCGTTTTTATTTTATTACGTGAAAGATCAAGCCGAAGACAATCCTGGTCTACACATTTGTTTAAGACACCTTAACAACCTCAATAAACCATTTTTGTCATCTTGACATCATGACTTTGATCATCGTATAACAAGAGCTTATTAATATGACGTTGAATTGATTAAGTCTTTTAAATGTTTCCTAGAATGAAAAATTAAAATCCCAAATGACAATGTTCCCGGAATTTTGTTTTTATTAAAAAAAAAAGGCAATGAAGTAAGTCACGCAGCATTATATGAATAGATGCGCGGACCGACCTATAACCTGATAATTTATGCTAAATAGCATAAGCGTAAACATCATATGTTTATTCGACGTTTTGAATGTTTTACATATATGAATTATATATATGTTAAATTTAATATGGACATAGCGACCCAAATGACTTCTCAAGGCGACATTAATATCCAACATCTGATAAAAAATAAATCCACAGTTGTCATAAAATTTGCATTTTAAATTCTAAATCAGTATTCCTTAAAATGGTTTTCTAAAATTTTGTCGGCGTTTCCTGACATCCAAAGGTCAAGATTTGAGCAAAAATGAACTTATCAGATATATAAAAATATATTTTAAAATGCTGGCTATTATTTTGTTTCAAAATACACCATACTATTTTCATAATTGCTTATTTGTTTATTCTTGGAAAAGGTCTGATTCTCAATTGCACAAAATTGATTGAATGCCGTTCACTATAGGCTATAATAGTGTGTCTTGCTGAGAAGTTCAGTTAGGATTGTATTAAATTTCAAGGCTTTCCATTTTGATCTTTCCTCTATGCATGTACTCTAGATCATGTTCTTAAAATCGACATTATTTTTTGTATTTTAGCAACTGAAGATATTGATGTAACTTTATTTAAAGACAGTTTCCATTCACTAACTTATTAGATGACTATGATTATCCCACAATGCAAGGGAAATCTGTTTACTGTTGAGACCCTGTAGGAACATCATAGAAAATTAATGAAAATGGGGATAGCTGATTCATCAATATCACTGCGCTGACAAAACAAACGACAGACAAATAACATAAAACTACAAGTTTATTACTGATACATTTTACATCAAAGCGAAGTATTTATTTGTAACGAGAGATTCAGACATTATAACTGTTAGTGTAACTGATATGCATATAAAGTCAATTCAATAAATAAATTGCACGCTTGTAATCTATCAGGAAGATCTCTAAATTCGTATTCCTATTCTTGTGTCCAATCAACTAAACACTTGTATACAACAGTATTTCCCACGTCAGAAACTAATAACAAAGTTTGGACGGATAATCATGTTTCCTTCACTCCTGGTGACGCTCGGAACATGTGAATCAGCTGGGTGTTTTCTCTCTCTCCTTGTTTGGTTAGACGATCCTATGGTAAAGTTTAAGCTTAGATAAGATCACCCATTAAGAGTTTCACAGCTTGTGTACTTTGAATTGCAGTAGCGACACGAACAAGCCAAGGCGTCGTACACGACATAGTAAGGGTCCGGATGCTCGGGGTGACAATTGGGAAGGCGCACGCGCCGCTTTTGGACGCGGGAATACGTACACACTGGATGGTTGCTAATCTTGAATGGTATTTTATAATCTGCTATCTGTTTCAAAGAAGAAAATGTGATGTCTATTAGCCATTAAACCTCTAATAAAGGCACACTTTGAGATTGATGACTTTTTGTACGCAGTGAAAAAAAAATATCAACATTCCTATATGTATTTAGAAATTA
Source organism: Magallana gigas (assembly GCF_963853765.1). Taxonomy (NCBI): domain Eukaryota; kingdom Metazoa; phylum Mollusca; class Bivalvia; order Ostreida; family Ostreidae; genus Magallana; species Magallana gigas. Next base: position 5,212,162 of record NC_088858.1, on the reverse strand, counting down.
ATGATACTTGCGTAATTTTGAAAATATTTTTCAAAATATTGATTTCTCACTAATGTTGTAAACTGGAAAATTATGTACTTTTAGAAAGCAAATTTGCCCCATTGCCCAACAAAACATTAAAACAAGAGTTCCTTAAAAAATTCATTTCTTTAGAATTATCTTGTTCATCTTAATCCTTTTTTCCCAACACAATGGCATTAACATTTAAATTGAAAACTAAACCCTGCTCAATAATCTGCGACATTGGTTTATGCTTTTTTTTTCTCCCGAAAATCAATGAAGTGTTTTTAAATCAAAAAATAAAAAAGGCAAACGCTGACAATTGTGCACGCACCAAAATATTCATTTTTTTTACCGTGGAAGAGACCCGCCATTATTATTTCATCAATGGTGAATAGATTCCTTTTAGATCAAACATATTTGAGTATCATTCGCCCATGCTTTTTAGGTTCGATGCGTTAGTTCCTTTCAGATATTACACAATTGTATTATTACTTTAAATTCGATTAGAAAGAGTCACTTGAATCATTTGCATGCGTATAGTTCTTATCAAATATGTATCATAAAAGGATATTGGTATAATATTGTTAACAAACCCGCATGCCTGAACAATATACAAGTGTCAATTCATTTGATTTATTTAATTCTTTATATGAGGAGCGTTTTGTTTTCAAAGTGAACAATGTAATCTATGCTTTTTACATCGCTGGAATCGCATGGTTATTGGGAAACAAACGCTAGGTTCTGACCTCACTAGAGTCGCATCTTCCCCAGCAGGAGTTGACCTTAACAAAGCCAGAACACTCTAGGACGTCACCAGTGGGTGTGACATGGGGCTTCTGGGCGAACAGATTGTATTCTCGCACCAAACACGCTGTAACGCTGTCCAAGTCCACAGCACAGACGGCTGAAAATGCGGCAAGAACCACCAACCAAACACACCGCTTCCACATCCTAAATCTGTAGAACACGAAAAACAAAATTAGTTTTGAATTATGAAATTTTGTTTTGTATACATGTTCTAAAAATATAACTTTAATGTCATGCATTTTAACTTTAAAGGCAGGTAATTATTGTTCGTGTGATAAGTATTTTTGCATGTGATTATGATTATTACGTCTGGAATGAAGCTTTACACGAACATGATCTAAATTAATTGCATGATATCACTGAATTTGGTAACCGTATTTAAGCACATAAATCGAAATATTTTCATACAAAATCCCCGGGGACAGCTAAACTTTGACATATATCAAATATGGCCGAATGGAGGAAGCGAGTGTACATCGAGTGAATACACGTAACTTCAGCATTAGGAAATTAATATTTAGATATCAAATCTCATCACGCAATATAGACAAAGGTCTTTGCATTACACGAAAATAGATGGGTTCTCTTCGTCGCAAAACGGATTATTAAGAGGTACCTAGTAGAGCTTCGTTTCCAACTTGATTAACGGCGCGTTGCCGAGATTTAAGACCTATCCGCGTGCTGTGTGAACTTAAGTCGAAAAGTCCATTTGTCAATTTCCTCATCTTGTTTCAGTGATGGGCGAAAAAGAGACGGACATGACATTTTTCGCAATCGCGCTGATTTTGATTTCTGATAATTATGGAGCGTTAAATTTGATGTGCAACATTTGTTAGAAAAGATCAAACAACTGTGAATAGGACTTGAATTGAATCAGATTGAAGACTTAAAAAACGAAGAATGAGTCGCAAAACTAAATAGAAGCGCTGTTAAATGGAACACCAATGCAAATTACGCTTATTACTACAACATACATATCCATTATTTAATAATCTCTGATAGTTTTGATCTTCATTCACAAGTTTCTTTCTTTGTTAATATTAATCCGAAAGATCAATAATAGAGTTAGTTTCTTTGTTGGTTTTATTTTATGTTTTGCATGATCGGATAAACAATTTCTGATTTTGTACAATTTTAAATTGTCATCATTTCACGAGACATTTTTTCAAAGCAAAAATTAATAAACAAGCGAAAATGTAATACTTCAATTCATTGTGGTTGAAACAAAGAAAGAAAAATGTTACACCTACCGTGCTTTGCTGTCTGGATGATATCCTTGTAATGAAATGTCAATGTCAAAGGGGAAACAACTTTAGTATTACTCCCAGAAGCACCAGATCAATACCATTAAAACTTTGTAATACCTGATAATGTGGTTATAACGAGACTGTCAGCATTCTGATAACACGGAGAGCAATAACTGGGGAGATGTGACAGAGCTCATTTATGAAGGGTCCCTGACGTGCCTCTTCCGGCGGTTCACCTCCCCCACAGGGTGGAGACAGAACAACAAACTGATTACCTCCCAAACCAACGTCTCAAAATCAGCAAAGTTTAAGAAGTCTATTGGCCAAATGAGATAATGATTATCTTGCTTGTAGAAATTTTGTCAAAAACTTTATTTAAAAATGTTGAAAATCGGCGGACTTGCTCAAAGTTTACTCTTAGATGGCAATAATTAAACGCCTAGTGGTGATGCATGAACAAACCCTCATACCAAACTACTGATGCATAGCTTTAATTAGTTTTGCATTTAATATTTTCATTCATTCCAATATTTGATTTGGAATGGCTTATTGATCATTTTTGGAATGATGTGACCCCATTTGGCGTCATATCAAATATTATGAAATACGATCACTTAATTGCTCTCGTGGTAATTACATATACGTAAAGTCGATGTGACGTACACACCAAAAAATAGCATGGACATAGGTTATAAATATTTGCACCGCGTCAATATTGGACAAATATTGCACGAGACGAGTGACATTAACGTGCACGAATAAATTTTTAGTTAAAGCCCGTTAAAGTTGAAACACTGTACATAGTCATACGTATTATATAGGTAATATACAAACTTGAAACATACAATATATAGTAACTTAGTTATGTCGCATTTGAATTAAGTTTATAGTGAAATCAAGATGCTTTGCCTTTTTCGCAAATCGACGCTTTGAAGCGAAAATAAAGTAATAATAATTTTAATTATTTAAAAAAAAAAATTCCTCTGTACAAAACGGCACCTAGCTGGGAACCTAAGAACATGTACATGAAAATGATGTACAAGGAGGCCTCTATTAAAACTGTGAAGTCCGTAGCCCTCATATCAGAGGTTTTGGTGTTAGGGCGATGTTATGTGGTCATTTAGTAAGTGTACAGATATTCTTGAAGTTTATTCTCTACCATTGCGGTAATACGCAAGCAAATTGAGTGTATGTTAAGGTTAAAGAATGTGACTTTAATGGTCATAAAATGAACCTTCATTAATCTTTTCACATTGAACTTCTACGAATCAAGTAGGTTTACTAAGTTCATCTTCTTAAAATAAAAAAAATATATATACCATCACAAATCATAAAACATTTTTTTATCACATGTTTTAATCACAATATGTGAATATGCGAGGTTAGGAATCAAGACGAAAACCCATAAAAATACAGCTTAAAAACAAAACAATACACCAACTCCCCCAAAACAAAACAAACTGTCTCTAGCGACTTACAAATAAGGTATTTTAACATTTAAAAAAAAATTCTATGTATTAATACTTCGAAGTAATAATTATATTTCTACGAGTAATGCATTTGCTTTGAAAGCAGCGCTTTGTTATCATTCAATGACTAACAATCTAGAATATAGTAAAATTAATCGCCTATTAGTCTATATAATTACATTTAATGCAAGTTCTATTTTAGGTAAATACTAAACTGCATCTTTCTTTGCTTCGAAAGAATACTTTTTAAAAGTTGACTCTGTTTTATAAATTCTATAGTTTAATGCTTTGATCAGGTTTTGGCTTCATAACGATTCATTCAGGTGTTTTTTTAATCTATATGAATGGAGGAAGAAAAGATTTTTTTTTAAATTGGCATATTTTTTTTCAAATTTTGCCACCCGTCAATTAGACCCCGGGATGGTAATATTATAAATTTCACAATTTATATTTCTCATATTCAAGAGATGCTTTAAACTCAAAATAGTTACAATTTGTGAGAATAAATCAAAATGGGAGATTGTTTACGAACACGACCAATTGCAATCAAGTAAATGACTCAGGTGACCAAAAAGTTTAAAAACAATCCATAAAATAGTCTAAAATCAGCCAAATTCACTGAACTGCTATGATCACTTATGATGCTTATCGTTCCCGAGAGAAACTACTTAAAGTGCTTTAATACGGCGTCAAAAGTATTTTTCTTTCCGCTTTTGTGAAATTTAGAATTAGAATAGAGATAATGTTAACAAAGTTAACAGCTGACACTGAAAAATCTTCTCTTACATGAACGAATTTCTATTGTAAAAAACCTTTTTTTTGGCTTAGAAATTGATCTTTATCGTTCATCTAAAATCAATTTTGGACTAGAAATACAAAATTATTAATAATAACTTGTACGGACCATTTGTTCAGGGATAGAAATCACAAACTATGTTGGATGAAAAGCATATACCATCACAAACCACGAGATTCTATCTATATAATAATAATCATGGATTGTGGATGTAAAATATATTATTGAACAGATTGTGTTTAAAACCCTACAATATATTTTTAGAACATAACCCCCATTTCATCCAATCAGCAGTCGCTAAACATTCAGTTAAGTTCACAGCGACCTTGCGTTTTCAATTGACAGTTTAAAGAGCCGCAAACAAAAGAGAGATAATATTTGATTGGCGCAGAACATTTAATCAGCCAATGAAAAACTTATGTTCTTAGTAATTTAGATCATATTAACTTTAATTTACGCGATAAACAAGGGTCATAGTCGCTTCGCTCCCTCCGCCCCATTCCTAATCGCATCTGAAGTAACTATTTCTTTAACTACATGTACTTCTTCTTGGTGACCTACATTCAGATCACCACTGACTTCAATTTCATTATCAGGGGTATACAAACGATGGTGAATAATAGTATATTTGTTTTGCAACCTGCTACATAAACTATCGCAAAATGATTTGCAATCATTGTTTTTCATTTCAATGAAGTTAGGAGTTTGATCTACATCTTGTTTATATTTTTTTAAAAGTTCAACTGATCAATTGTTTAGCACTCTTTCGTTCTCTTGGAAGGTTTGTTCAAGGTGCACAGCTTAGATGTACAGGACTTATTACTCTGGTTCTCGTACAATTCTTCTAAAGTAAACAGAAGACCGGCGATATGTGTACAACATTCTCTGAGGCTTAAAAAAAAGACATTGTGTCTTTATTAAGCCCAAAAAAGTTATTTTTTCTGATATCACAAATTCTATAAAAACTTGTATTTATTAAAGTTAAACACTCTCCCAAAAGGCGTTGTCCGCTACTGATATTTCTCTTTTATTCCCGCTATCCCTACTACGAAAGAAGAATAAAGCCACATAAAAAATATTTATATCTCGTGAATACGAGAAAAGACCTCGTTATTACGAATTATCTCGTTAATGCGGAAAAAGAATCTCTTAATTACGAGAAAAGGTATCTTGAATACGAGTTAATTACCTCGTTTTTACGAGAATAGATCTCGTTATTACGGGTTAATTATCTCGTTATTACGAGAAAAGATTTCCTAATTACGAGAAAAAACCTCGTAATTACGAGTAAAAACAAATCATGTTAAAATCCAAGGATTTAAACATCATTTGTTTTTAAATGTATCGTCAAACGTCTGAAGAAGAAATGAAAGCGCTTACGTTTTGCAACAAGTGTTGTTTTTTAAAATATATATAACTAAAAGAAAAGGTGAAGTTTCTTCATAATCCAGTTTTGTACCTTTAATTCCTTCCCAATGGATCAATCTTCATCAGATTTAACCAAACGAATGTCAAAGAGGTTTGCAATCAGTTTGAATTAAAAGTTCTATGCCAACTAGAAATATTCTTAGTTATTGGTTACATATGTAAGGTCAAAGCAACTCTTCTGAAATGCGTTTCATCCTAATGTCCATTATTAAAGCAGGGTTTTTGGAGATGGTCACAATCTCAATGATATCTAGTGTTTTACGTAGAGTATAGGTTATAAGCAGAACAAACCCATAAAAGCCGGAAATTAAAGTAGAACAAATATATTACACTCTGTAATCATTTATTTTTAGTAAAGGGAGCAAATCAACATTTGACTGTGCAAACCGAGTGTACTACAAAGAATATTGCCTATCACAAATACATATATTAACAAGGGCACCGCAAAGCGAAGCATCCCTTCACGAAATAAAAATATTGTGCGGGGAAATGCATTAATTAGGAATAAACATGTAATTGAAGAGGCCAAAATACTTGTTAAAAGCCACTTTGAATTAATATATTTCGTTTATTCCTAACACCATGAACGCTCTGGGGTGTATCCATGGGGGATGGGTGCATTTACGTGGTAGTGCAATATTCCCTCATAACTAGCGAAATCACACCACAAACGTGTTAAACTTTAGCAATATAGTAATATAAATTCTCTTTCTCCAGTGACATACATTACGCATTTAGACGATTAGTCTAGGCAAATTTAAGTTTCATATCAAAAAGGAAACGTAGATAAGATCTGGCGATTTATAGTCAACTATATGAGAAAATTCGAGTTAACATGGCGTTATTTTAACCCAAATATTTTTGAAAGAGTAACGTATCTTCAGCGATTTACATGAAATGCATTCCCGGTTAATCATGTTGACGATATTTGTCAAATTCTCTTCTGAATTATGAACTTGTTCTTCTCTAAGTAAATCGTTAAATATAGTCCAAAATTTTGACTCAGACGGTTGCTTGTTTATATTAAATTAGGGTACAGTTAAACTTAATCTTCTGCTTGCCTCAGTTTTTCACTTTGAACATCCTTCCAACTCACAATTTCTCAAAAACGTTTGCTTCTTACCTTTACAGGGCCTACATCCTTTAAAATATCAAGTTGTTGATTTAAAATATTTATTTTCACGAACCGGAAGTCGTACATAAAATTTCTAAGTGTTGTAATTTTAACGATATTTAAAAACCATGCAACTGAATTCTTTGAAAATAAAAAGGGTTTGTCCTTAAAGCATGCTAATGAATCTACACTACCTGAGGATACTTCCACACAAGTTTCAGCTTTCCTGGCCGATTAGTTTCTGAGAAGATTTTTAAAGATGTACTCCATATATTCCTATGTAAAACTTCGACCCTCCATTGTGCCCCACCCTACCCTAAGGGGTCATGATTTTCACAACTTTGAATCTACACTACCTGTTGATGCTTCCACACAAGTTTCAGCTTTCCTGGCTGATAAGTTTCTGAGAAGATTTTTAAAAATTTACTCTATATATTCCTATGTAAAACTTCGATCCTCCATTGTGCCCCACCCTACCCCCAGGGGTCATGATTTTCACAACTTTGAATCTTCACAACTTTGAATCTTCTCTACTGAGGATGCTTCCACACAAGTTTCAGCTTTCCTGGCTGATAAGTTTCTGGGAAGAAGATTTTTAAAGACTTACTCTATATATTCCTAAGTAAAAATTCGACCCCCGATTGTGGTCCCACCCTACCCCCGGGTGTCATGATTTTCACCACTTTGAATCTACACTACCTGAGGATGCTTCAACACAAGTTTCAGCTTTCCTGGCTGATTACTTTATGAGAAGAATATTGTTATACCCCCCGCAAACGAAGTATATAGGTATATAGGAATCACCTTGTCCGTCTGTCTGTGCAATCGTGTCCGGTCCATATCTTTCTTATGGAGAAACATTGGAAGTACTTACTTCACACAAAGATTGCTTATGTCCTAAGGGTGTCTCATGACCTTGACTCAAGGTCATTCGGGCAAGGTCAAGGTCACTAGCAGAAAATGACAAAATTCGTGTCCAGTTCATATCTTTCTTATGGAGAATTATTGGAAGTTCTTACTTCACACAAAGATTGCTTATAACCTATTCATTTCGTATGAATACGCAAACTCCATGTCAACACAATAAAGTACGTACGTCGTAAGTTTTCTGATAGCCCGTTCTACATGGATGCGTAGAAAAGCAATCTTGCGAGTTTCAAGAATTTGTTTGGATGACAGTTATCTCCCCTTCCCATTTCTTCTCCCATGGGTATTAGATGGCATATCAAAATATGCTCCTTTCAGGGTAAAAAGATCTTTTAGTTGGAATCCTCTGTCTGCCATCACATCATCCCCTGGAAAATAGGGTCAAGTTTGCTGTCCACAGTAATTTGTCAACTGACATTACCACTCCAGAATTTAGAAACAAATGTAAAAGCTCTATTTGGTTGGATAGCCACCAGAGCCTTAAGGGTTTTATGTGACTTACTAATTACTCCAAGTACTTGCCTGAGCTGAACAGTTTTTGGGGTTTTGAATTAACACTTCGGTGCAGTCAATTATTCATGTAGTATTAAAGTATTTAAGATTAAAGGATTGAGGCATATCTTTAAGAATCTTTTCTTTGGATGGCCAGTTGATAACAGGGTTTTAAATTTGACCTTAGAAATTAATCAGTGTGCCGAACAAGGTCGAGACATATCCAACGGACACATTGATTAAAACAGAAAGAGTTGCATTGTCTAAACCGATTCTGAATTTCAGCATAACCAATATGAACTCTTCCTTCATGGTTAGTTTTTTTCTGTTTGCCAAGTTTTTGTTGATTCTTCTCTTGCCACTTCTAGGATCCTGACCTCTCAGCTCCTTTCCAAAATAAAACTTTGTTGTAATATGGTGCCAAAATTTGAAGGAAAAATGTGAGAAAGTTGAGGGATGGCAGTACTAGAAATTGTTTGATGTTGATGTAATCCTGTATAATTTTTCCTGTAAGGTCATTATGTTTAATTTTTCCTGTAAGATTATCCCGGAAGACATTTTTCTACATTTTCAGGGCTTGCAATATTTGATTTCTTCTCTCAGTTCCCTTTTTTCCAGCTCAAAACATCTACCATATTTGTTAAAAAAGTGAAAAAAATATTGTTTTGCTGTTTAATTAATGAACCCTATGTAGATAATAATCAATTAAAAAAAACCAAACATAAACATGTATAATATTTTGTCAGTGTTAACTCACCTCTAAGGATGTTATTCATTCAAAAAGGTCATGTTCCCCACAACACTTTTTCTCTGGGTCACAGCAGATATAATGATGGTCATGCTGTTTATATTTTGACACTGAATATCACATCCAACCTCTAAAATAATTTGAAACATTCCGATAAAGTACTGGTACACTTGTCTAAAACAGTAACAGTATTTTATAATGCATAGACATGTATCTATATGCATATTTTATTGGTTAATTTGTATTATTTAATATATGAAATTACCTATTTACATGCAAGTTTTTCAACGAAACTGTTTGAATTCCGTTGTTATTGTTGATATCTGTTTGTGGAATGTATAATTCTCCTTTTACTTTCGGATAACATATCTGTTTTGTCGGTGGCTGGCTCACATTTAACGAGGTGAACAGTTTTAATGGATGGCTGATCATGCTGTTTGACGTTTGTTGAAGTTGACCAGCATGAATCAGAATTTTTATATGCAAACAAAGTTAAGTAAAGATTTTGCGGTGTTGGAAAGGTGTCAACAAAGTGTTTGGAACAGACAATATAATGTCTGTTGTCGCACAAATTGTTTTTTAATCTCTTTCAAACTTCTCTGTTTGTGGAAATCGAAAGTATTTACATGGAACAGCAAATTTGTTGCAGATTGCAAACTGTTTTTTAATCCCTTTCAAACTAAGCCACTTCTCTGTTAGTGGAAATCGAACATGGAACAGCAAAGTTTGTTGCATATCTACGCACAACAATTATTCATTTGCAAAACTTCAAATGTAATTTATCACATAGTGCATTGGTATAAATTTTGTTAAATGCACAACAAGAGATGATTTTTTATTGCAAATGGATTAAAATAATTCCAGATTTCCGCTATGTACAATAAATTGTGATCAAAACTGGGAATTGTGGTTTAGATGTCCGGATTTAGAGAAATGAAATCCTTTTTGAGTTTGAAAAAAGGCTTTTTGATAAATCTGCTTTTGAGCAAAGGAGAATGTGCCTGAGGAACAAAATGATACACCTACATGTAATGATTTGTTTTCAGAGACAACATCAGCAAGGTTAAATTTAGATTTAGAGAGTGCTTTTTGGAATATTTTCTTTCTTAGTTTAAGATGCAATAATATTGAGAAACCACTTTGAGAAACTCATTGCAGTATTGTTGCAATATATTGAGCTTGTATTGCAAACCATCTCCTGATGAATATAATAATTCATCAAGCAATTGATTGGGTTTCAGTTCAAAAACAGGATCAGCAGATGAGTTAAGATACATAAAGAGAGCATTGATAACACTTTTAAATAAATTGAGACAAAGATTGTCGCCTTGTTTTACACCCATTTAAATAGTAATAAGTCTGTGATTTTATGTTCTTGTCTGACACAAGATTTCCTCAATGAATACATACTTTTGATAATTCATAAAAGTTTGTTCCTACACCAGATTAATTTTAATTTCTGAATGAACGGCTTTATCGAAAACTTTTTGAAAATCAACAAAACGGGCATACATTCTACCATCCTTAGTACTATAGTATTAAATAATAATTGTCTCCAGAATATCATATGTCCCGAGGTTCTCGCTTTTCGAGTAAATCCAATCTGACAGCCATTAATAATTTGATACTTTTCCTAAAAATAATAAGGCCGAACATGCATATTTTTAATAACTGCATTTGTAACAATAATGCCTCTATAAATATTGGGTCAAAAATAACATTACTTTAAACTTGTGAATAGGTGTAATATATCCTGAAGACCAAAGTTTGGGATAATGCCCAAAAGTAAAACAGCCATTTATGAAAAGATTGCAATATATCAGATTGACCGCATTTAATCATGTAGATAGATAGATTGTCTAAACCAGGAGCTCTCCCGATCTTTAATTTTGATAAAAAACAGTTGGTATTTCAGCTATCGATATGTTACGATAAACTTCATTAAAACTTTTCTTTTAATAATATATTCTAGTTGTATTAAACGATAGAATAAATTGGTTTTTGGTTTATTTAAAATGTGAAAGTGGGAGACCCAAGTTGGTGGGTCAACTGCTTCTTAGGCGTTATTTCTTTTAATGTCTCGCAGCTTGTCTTTAAGTGACCATTGTAACAGACAGTGAAAGTCAGACAATATGGGCAAAAATTCAGATACCCCAAAATATAATACTTGATTCAAAATGTTTTTTATTTAAGAACATAGTCAACTATGCTACACACATTAAATGTACAACACGCATAGTTTCAAATTTTATTTCTAAACGTACCACCACTAAGTATTTTCAGATGATTTGAAACAAAGATCTAATAAATCTCTGTCTTGATTATCTAATTTGGAGTCCATATTTTGGAGATTGAGAATTTGTTGGTCTACAATGTAATTTGAATGAAGATGAATGTAACCATTATAACCAATTACAATAAAATCTGGTTTCGTGTAGACTCTAGCATTACAATCGCCACATAAATAATTGCCGTGATTGTGGTAATGAGCTATATCTTTTTAATACAATCTAGAATGCTATGGTTTATACCTTTTGAATAAGATGAATTTTCTGGAGGTTCATACAACATGCAGATATAAAAGTTGTTGCAGCTCCTTAGCTATTTTCCCCTAAAGGAGTTGCATATGAAATGAAATAAATCAAAGTTACAGATTTCGATGTAATTTTTTTCTTGCATGCAAAGTTGTACATAAAGCAGTATAAAATTTTATCTCGAACTGAAAAGTCTGTACTTTTAAAAGACTATGAAATAAATTTGAAAATTGTTACAGACAAATGTGGCAGATTTTACGATTTATAAAAGAGGAATCTCCATTGCTGTGAAAATCTGCCTCTTAAAAACAAAATTAGTTCAAACTTAACGTTTTGAATCAGCCATCGTCTTGAAAACTGCCATTTCCGATTTTTGTTTCAAAGAGGCATATCTTTAAAAAAATCTAACTTTTGTAATAAATCATTAATACCTTTGAAATCTAAGAACGCTGTCTTAAATTTCCCCGATCTAAGTCATGTCTAGATTGGTGGAGTGGTTACAGATAGAATAGATTATTAACGAGTCCGACTTTTTGATTGGATTTGAATTCAGGAACAGTGGAACGCCAAATATATATAAAAGCAGTAAATAATTCTTTAATATAAAGACATTCAGTATAATAAATCAAATAGTGCCTGTTCAGGAGGGTAGGAGTTGAAATTGACACCCCTCGAAAATATTTGTCAACCTCCGCTTCACGTCGATCCTTTGACAATGGTTTTCTCGGGGTGTCATTTTCAACTCTTACCCTTCCAAACAGGCACTATTTATATAATGTACAGCGGTTAAGGAGGAGTTAGGCCTTAAAAAAAAGTTGTGTGTTTAGGGTAACCCTACCTAACCTACAAAAATGCCCCGATCCTACCATTTTTAGATGTCTGTTTTTATCAGATTGTGATTTTTTATATTATTTCTATTAAAACCCCAATTTTAAATGTGACACAAACACTCATGCATAAAACAATATGATAAAATTTAAAAAATCCCTACCTATCTAACCTAATTTTTTCATCAGTGTTACCCTAAACACACAATTTTTTTTATAGGACTGACTGATGTACGAATAGACTGACTTACGGGCCAGTCAAAACTGCGTTGCTTGGGGGTATAAATATCTGTTAATAAAATGCAATATTTGGAGAGAATTTTTTTTTACTCTTAGACATCTAGTAGGGGAACTAAGTACATTGTTATAATGAGCAAGTAATTGTGTAACCTACGGTCATATGGTATAGGGCGTCGATGTTTTTGATGAAGCTCTAGGTTCCTGTAGTGAACATGCATAACAACTTTAAAATATTCTTTACATTCAGGAGACAAAATACGCACATTGGTCTAAAAAGCCGGAAAGTTTAATATAATATTCTTAAAGTTTAAAGCCCTAAGGTCCTGGATCTGGTATAAAGACAAAACACTGTAATATTGTTAAAATGAACTGATTTTATCTAAAATCTTCTTCTCTAACAGGCAAACGAAGTGTATAGTTTAAAAACAAAAAACAAGACTATTTCTTAAAAGTTTGAAATCCACACTTCCGATGATGGTCATTTTCACATTTCGAATGAATACCCAAACCCCATGGCGACACAAGAGAGTACGTGATTAGATACACGTATCAAACTAGTGTTTACTAGAGTTCATGAATACGGAATTTTCCCTTTTAACCTTGACTACCGCAATATAAGTTATCGATTCTAAAGTGGAATATATATATATATATATATATATATATATATATATATATATATATATATATTTAATGCACAGGGAATTTCACTTTTGTTGGAGCTCCACCTCCGCCCCGACCGAGGCTTGAACTCCCGACCTCTGGAACCCATTCTCCTAGCAGTGAGTGGCCACCACGCTACCGACTCTGCCATCTAGGCAAGACAAAAATTTTGCTTTCGATGACGAACGGAACCTAGTGCCCTGGCCGCGCACTACATAGTCGCTTGAGATACAGGTGGAATACAGTTAAACGACAATTTGAGAGGATCGGAACGATACACATTGCATAGAATATATTTAAAGAGACTTGCAATCTTTGTTTTTAAGGATTTCCCCTTTATTGCTGCATCCCCTGATTGTATAAATTTCTATCTGCAAAAAAAGTTGGGTAAAGATTTTGCGGTGTTGGAAAGGTGTCAACAAAGTGTTTGAAACAGACAATATAGTGTCTGTTGTCGCACAAACTGTTTTTTAATCCCTTTCAAACTAAGCCACTTCTCTGTTAGTGGAAATCGAACATGGAACAGCAAAGTTTGTTGCATATCTACGCACAACAATTATTCATTTGCAAAACTTCAAATGTAATTTATCACAAAGTGCATTGGTATAAATTTTGTTAAATGCACAACAAGAGATATGATTTTTTATTGCAAATGGATTAAAATAATTCCAGATTTCCGCTATGTACAATAAATTGTGATCAAAACTGGGAATTGTGGTTTAGATGTCCGGATTTAGAGAAATGAAATCTTTTTTTAGTTTGAAAAAAGGCTTTTTGATAAGATAAATCTGCTTTTGAGCAAAGGAGAATGTGCCTTAGGATCAAAATGATACGCCTACATGTAAGGATTTTTATTCAGAGACAACATCAGCAAGGTTAAATTTAGATTTAGAGAGTGCGTTTTTGGAATATTTTCTTTCTTAGTTTAAGATGCAATAATATTGAGAAACCACTCATTGCAGTATTGTTGCAATATATTGAGCTTGTATTGCAAACCATCTCCTGATGAATAAAATAATTCATCAAGCAATTGATTGGGTTTTTGTTCAAAAACAGGATCAGCAGATGAGTTTAGATACATAAAGAGAGCATTGATAACACTTTTAAACGAACTGAGACAAAGATTGTCGCCTTGTTTTACACTCATTTAAATAGTAATAAGTCTGTGATTTTATGTTCTTGTCTGACACAAGATTTCCTCAATGAATACATACTTTTGATAATTTATAAAAGTTTGTTCCTACACCAATTCTGATAAGTTTAATTTTAATTTCTAAATGAACGACTGTATTGAAAGCTTTTTGACAATCAACAAAACGGGCATACATTCTACCATCTTTAGTACTATAATACTTCATAATATTTGACTTCAGAATATCATATGTTCTGACGTTCTCACTTTTCGAGTAAATCATATCTGACAACCATAAAAAATTTGATACTTTTCCAAAAAATAATCAGGCCAAATATCCATATTTTCATAATTGCATTTGTATTTGTAACAGTAATGCCTCTATAATTATTGGGTCAGAAATATCATTACTTTAAACTTATGAATATGTGTAATATATCCTGAAGACCAAAGTTTGGGATAATGCCCAAACGTAAGACAGCCATTTAATGACTTATGAAAAGATTGGAATGTATCAGTTTGACCGCATTTAATCATGTAGATAGATACATTGTCTAAACCAGGAGCTTTCCCGATGTTTAATTTTGAAAGAACATTTGATATTTCAGCTATCGATATGTTACGATAAAGTTCATTAAAACTTGTCTTTTTCTAGTTCGGTAATAATATATTCTAGTTTAGCTGCAGAACTGTAGCTCTCCGGGGAAAAAAACCATTGACAGACCGGAGAGCTACAGGGCCACCCATTGAAAAAAATGTATATTTATTGCGCAGAAAAACGTGCGCTAGTTTTGGACTGGTTTACCTATTTATACGCAAATTCTGTAAAAACAATTAGTACCATTAAATTCTTCATGCAATTTACTACTGATATCGCCTCTTTATTTGTCTCAGACTTTCTCCGAAACACGCTACCGACCTCGGAAAATCAAGTATGTTGAATTTACATCGAGATCGAGAGTCGCCACATGTAAACAAAGTGCACCACATGAATTTACGGGACTGGTGATGGTGTTTAAAAGACTATCCGAGGCAAGTGAAGAGACGATATCAGTAGTAAATTGCATGAAGAATTTAATGGTAATAATTGTTTTCACAGAATTTGCGTATAAATAAGGTAAATTAGTCGAAAACTAGAGCACGTTTTTCTGCGCAATAAATATACAATTTTTTCAATGGGTGGCCCTGTAGCTCTCCGGTCTGTCAATATTTTTTTTCCCGGAGAGCTACAGTTCTGCAGCTAATTCTAGTTGTATTAAAGGATAGAAAAATTTGGTTTTTGGTTTATTTAAAATGTGAAAGTGGGAGACCCAAGTTGGTGGGTCAACTGCTTCTTAGGCGTTATTTCTTTTAATGTCTCGCAGCTTGTCTTTAAGTGACCATTGTAACAGACAGTGAAAGTCAGACAATATGGGCAAAAATTCAGATACCCCAAAATATAATACTTGATTCAAAATGTTTTATTATTTCAGAACATAGTCAACTGTGCTACGCCCATTAAATGTACAACACGCATAGTTACAAATTTTATTTCTAAACGTACCACCACTAAGTATTCTCAGATGATTTGATATGCAAAGATCTAATAAATATATGCCTCGATTATCTAATTTGGAGTCCATGTTATGTAGACTGAGAATTTGTTGGTCTACAATGTAATTTGAATGAAGATGACTGTAACCATTATAATCAGTTACAATAAAATCTGGTTTCGTGTAGACTCTAGCATTACAATCGCCACATAAATAGTTGCCGTGATTGTGGAAATGAGCTATATCTTTTTTTAATGCAATCTAGAATGCTATGGTCTATACCTTTTGAATATGATGAATTTCCTGGAGGGTCATACAACGTGCAGATATAAAAGTTGTTGCAGCTCCTTAGCTATTTTCCCCTAAAGGAGTTGCAAATGAAATGAAATAAATCAAAGTTACAGATTTCGATGTAATTTTTTTCTTGCATCCAAAGTTGTACATAAAGCAGTGTAAAATTTTATCTGGAACTGAGAAGTCTGTACTTTTAAAAGACTATGAAATACATTTGAATATAGTTACAGACAAATGTGGCAGATTTTACGCTTTATAAAAGAGGAATCCCCATTGCTGAGAAAACCTGCCTCTTAGAAACAAAATAGTTCAATCTTTAAGTTAACGTTTTGAAACAGCCATCGTCTTGAAAACTGCCATTTCCGATTTTTGTTTCAAAGAGGCATATCTTTAAACAATCTAACTTTTGTAACAAATCATTGATACCTTTGTAATCTAAGAACGCTGTCTTAAATTTCCCCGATCTAAGTCATGTCTAGATTGGTCGAGTGGTTACAGATAGAATAGATTATAAACGAGTCCGACTTTTTTGATTGGGTTTGAATTCAGGAACAGTAGAATTTTTTTTATACATATTTATTTTAATCGCATGAATGTAATGTAAATAGATAACTTAAGAATGTCAGCATAATGTTATTTTAACGCTCTTGTTAATGTAATATTTTGCATGCGTGCTTAATTTCTTTTTCGACATTATTTACTGTGTAAAGTCCCCATTGAAAGCTTGAATTATATACATTTTTTTTCTGAGCAAGAATTTCAAAACAGTTAATGCATTACCGTATAAAGTTGTTTTCTTTTTTAATGAAATAACATGTTATACCATTTTCAAAGATATCTCCTGTATTTGTTGGTAAAAACAAAAACTTCAAATGTGAATCGGTCATGAAGCAATGGTAAAATGAAAATTGGTACAGATAAATGTGTTCCTCCGTTTAATCTAGACTAAGAGTTTCTTAACGAATCGCGTTTACACATTTTAGAGTTTGTAATGGTACCCACAGCCAGGGGCTCGTAACATAAAGCATGCTAAGATTTTGACTTAAAGGGACTTGGACACGATTTGACTTAAAATTTTCAAATTATATTTTTCTATTTTCACTGTTTATACTGATAAATATAGAAATTTATAATGCTCTGTCAAAATTTGAAAGTCAAATATCAAGTTATAAGCAAGATACAGCGTTCATAATTCTTTGTTTTGTAAACAAAGCTCGACTATTGTCATTTTATACATATGCGTTGTATTGGTGTAAGTTTCAATCAAATGTATCTTTCTTTTGTTGATAATAGTATATTTGAAGATATTGAATTAGTTTAAATTGTTTTTTACATGTCATTTTGTCTAAGAAATGGTAATTCTCAACATTACATTTTTTGTAAACAACTATAAGACTCGAGCTTTGTTTACATAACTATCAATTCTTACCTCTGTATCTCGCTTGTAACTTGACATTAACATTCAATATTTCGGCCAATCATTTAAAATCCACCAGTAAACCATTTTATACATAAAAAATAAAAATAAAATTTTTGATCTCAAATCGTGTCCAAGTCCCTTTAAGTAGGGTCATGAGTAGGACTTAGGTGGAATCTTAGGACCTACATAAGTCCTGCTTGAGAATGTCTTATACCGTAACATAAAGCAAACTTAGCAATGTCTTAGCTAAGTCATGTTTATGTTAAAAAGTAAAAACGTATTTTTCATTTCTTTTGTCGAATTTGAATGTAATGGTTTTTATAGATACACGTGCATGACATCTTTGATATTAGATGGGGTAGATGTAAATGTACAGACACAACATTCAAGGTGGCATCAGTATATATATAAATGTGCCAAAATTTTTAAAAAGCTCAAAGCGATGGATCTCGGACAATATATTTAGTCTATTGTTGTTGCCTGTTTGTTTTGACGAATATTCACTATTTTAGTCGTTTTTGAAGACTGCCTGTGGCGTAATATTGCGCTGCGGTTAGAACTTGATATAATTATTTAGTTGATTTTTTTAATCTTTTGTTCTACCTCTTACCTCACCAATAAAGCAATTCACATAGTTTGGGTATAATTTCTTCATTAAGTCGACATATTAAAATGAGGCAATCGTCGTCTTTAAAATGCTAAGGGTTTTTTTTTGTCATTGAACGTCCTTCTTTTATTTTCTCAAGTTTCGCGAGTTAATATATGCAGGTACTTCTTGTAAACCGACCATTACGTGTTTACAACCTATTCGGCAGTCCACTTGCATACTACCGGTTTATGGAAAATGTGACAGATTATTACGACCACTATTAATATTTATATCAATCAAATCAAAAAATTTATATTGGCGAATATTAAGATATTCATTCTGTGTAAATATCATAATGTGATTAATACTCTGTAATCATATGCTGAATTTAAATAATTAATAACAATAAAACTTCTAAATGTGTGAAAACAATACTTAAGACATACTTAAGTCACCTCTACCGGCCACCTACGTTTTGGGTAAATTGTCTTAGGTAAGCACTCTTCTAGTTACGGACTTAAGTCTAAGAATGTACATAAGTCCTACTTAAGCACTGTCTTAGACTTAAGTACCCTTTATGTTACGAGCCCCTGGTTCTCTTAGGCTGTTGTAGCGAGATTTAGCCCTTGTTCTACAGCGGTTGAGAATTGGGATATTCAGCGAGGTGTGAATGGCCTTTTTTTTTTGAATGCGAGAATGGATGCGCCTTTCTTGAAAAGCCCTGTTTAGGTAAAGTATTAACTACAAACTTTATTCAAGGTCACTGTACACCTTTTAACCATAGACACTGTGAGTAAAGTATAAGCCTGTTAGCAAGATTGAATCAAGGGGGAAAAGATATACCCCGGACTAAGATTTTATATATAATTCTGCTATGACCTAAACCTTAGACTCAGAAACATATTTCAGGGTCACGGAACACCCTTTACCTAAAGGCACTCTCTGTGAGTGAGGTGTGGGCCAGATTTGGTCAAGGGGAGAGAAGCTATTCTCCGGACAAGCGATTTCGGACGGACAGACTGATCTCTATAGGGCGTCCGCGGGGTGAGGCTTTAATAACTGTGATCACAGTAGGATACCCCTGTCATTCTTTGTTTAAATAGTGCATTTATAATTTGACCATTGGTACAGTACTCTAAGATATCCAATCTTAGGGTTGTCAGAGATATTACTGTAGTGGTGTTTACCCATTTGTCTTTAACCGTTTTGATCAATTCATCTAGTGCATCGACACAAGCGTGTGGTTCCATCATTGTCAAGTCGTTTGTAAGCAAATGAAGGGTTTCACTATCAAGGCACAGTCCGCAAGTTTGGCAAACTCAATTGTTTCATTTATTGTGTATTTGATTTTTTTGGTGCAGCCGATGTTAGCTTGTCCTCCTTAAAACCTTTAATGTTTGAAGTTCAGTAAGACACTTGGCCCTGCAGTGGCTGCGCTAGGACTGGCAGATGGTCTTCTCTGTTTAACCTCTCAACAGCTTCCGAATAGGATTGTGGGATTTTTAACTGTTTTTCTGTTTTCTCTAATGCTGCATTGGCGTCCATTTTGAATTTCTTGAGAGATATACATTTGGCTTTAATCTCCTCTAGTAGAGCTAGGCATTGCTGAAACTGCGTTGTGCA
The DNA here is from genome assembly GCF_963853765.1 of Magallana gigas. NCBI lineage: Eukaryota > Metazoa > Mollusca > Bivalvia > Ostreida > Ostreidae > Magallana > Magallana gigas. The sequence continues at coordinate 5,192,277 of NC_088858.1, read as the reverse complement.
ATATTCCCTATTCCCTATATTGGCTGACTTCAGTTGCTTAATCTTCTTCACGCAGTCATCTCGTTTGATCGACGATATTACGACGTAAACTTTCAATATCTTTATGAGGGCTAAGTTGAATTCTATAAACGTCATCCACCATACTTTTTTCCCCATTCTTCGTAAATAAAAGACCAAAAAAAAAAAAACACGAGAGTCACGTGACCTACCTGAGGAATGGCCACGTAAATTTGACCGGACAAATTTTAGCCGAAAAAGTGTGATTTCCAGTGGCAATTTATTTGGGATTTTACAGAATTCCTATTCGTAAGTTATGAACATCTTCGGATAAAGTTTTTGACAATTTTGAATATTGAAAAGACGTTTATTTGTGAAAATGTCAACAAACCAACAACAACAAAGGGTCACTAAAAAATCCGAACAGTGTTCACTGAGTTCATCGAGCCAGGTAAACAAAGATGTAAACAAAAGTATTCAGGAGTTACAGACTTCGATAAACAATTTAAAGCACAAACTCTTTAGGTATGAATCTTTGGTTGACGATGTTACCAAAATAAAATCTATAATCGAAGATGAGGATTCTGGGGTAGTCAAATCACTGAAATATGTGTCCGAACAATCGGAATGCAATTACGATGAGATTCACTCTATTCGTTCTGAAAATGCGCAACTTCGAGGTGAAGTCGATTTATTACGTGCGATGATTATCAAGATGGATCGAAAGATGGGCCACCACATGGGCCAGTAGTTGACCCTATTTAGGATACTCTAATGTTCCTATGGTACATAGGTGGGTTCTGAAATAGTATATTTTGCTATATCAATGCAAGTAATTATCATCATTTATATTCTGTTACTAATAAATTGAAATGTCTAATCCTTTAACAAACATTTGTACAATCTAGTAATCTACATCTTTTTTTCAATCATCCACCAATAGGTAATCTGGAGAGTTTCCGGTCAATGGCGGATAGGTTTGACGTAGGAAAAAGTTCCTTTCACTTGAGTATTTCAAGATTTGCAAGAACACTAGTGGACGAAATAATGCCATCTGTTATACAGTGGCCTCGTGGTGCAAAAGCCCAGTAGACAAGTGATGCATTTGGAGAGATCTCGGGATTCCTCAATGTACTTGGGGCAGTTGATGGATCGCACATTCCTATTACGGCTCCCGGAGAAAATCATAATGCGTATTATAATAGAAAAAAGTTTCATTTAGTGGTACTTTAAGCTACATGTGATGCAAATTTGCAATTCACATATGTTTGGACGGGCAATCCAGGCAGCACCAACGATGCGTCTGTACTCAGATCATCAGAATTGTTTGTCAAGTCGGATGATCTGTTTCCCCCAGGGTTCTATTTACTAGGGGATTCAGCTTTTCCACTCCTAGGCTGGCTTGTGACACCATTTAGAGACTTTGGTAACTTAACAAGAGGCCAACGTCTCTTTAATGTGTGTCACAGCAAGACTAGACAAGTTATTGAGAGAAGTTTTGGGCTTTTGAAGGTCAGATTTAGACGTCTGCTTAGATTTGATGCTTGTGACATGAACTTGATTGTCAAAACCATTCTTTCAGCTTGTGTTTTACACAATATTTGCATCAAAATGAATGAGGAAAATTTTGATCTGTTTGATGACAACACCGACAACCATGCTTGTGATAATGCAGAATCAAGACCTAGTCGCTATCAAATGAATGGTGTACGACTACGAAATGACATAATGCAGCATCTTGTTCAATTAAATTGAATTTTAGAGTTAGCCACTCAACAATAGATATGATGTGTTGTTTCAAAAACAGAAAACATATGTTTTGTTAAAAGTTTTTATGCACAATTTTGTATAACAAAATTTATCAGGAAATAAAGTTACAAAAATAAAAGATGAACAAATTTCATGAACATGATCGATTGTATGCAACACTTTACAGTGTATAACATATATTAGAATAGCTTTCCTTGTTGCAGAAAAATAATTAATAAAGGGCATTGCAACATGTGCAAATTACTCATACATGCATCATGTGCATCTTACCAAATTGACAGCTTAAGAAAGCTTTTCAATTATTTTGTTCAATACAGCATTTTGCGATTCCTGCATTTCCCGGAGAGTATTCAAAAACTTGTCGTCCTTTTCTTCTAAGATTTTGCGCATTTCCTCTGTTTTGTTCTTCTTCCTCCTTTTTTCTGGGGGCGGAGTTGTGTTAACCTGTGATTCGTCATCCTCTTCCTCATCTGAAACCTCAGTGCCAGTTTTAGTAAGAGAGCCTCTAGCTGCTACTGGAGCAAATGTCGGGTCTTTCGCAAGAATTTCTTCCATTTCTTTTTCAAGGAGGAAAGGTCGTGGCCTCTTGTTTCCTGACTTATTTGATTTCAAAACATATTTTCTGTATCCTCTTTTCAAAGTATAAAACCTTTCTCTTGCTTGCTCCCCTGTGATGTTAATATTTCTGGAGGTCTCTCGAGGGAGGGCTGCAGCTATCTCATCCCATACTTTCCTTTTGTTTCTGGTTGTCTGCAATGTGTCTGCATTCTCCTTGTAGATGGAAAGAAGTTTTCTGGACATGTAGATACCCCATTCTAGTCTTCCCATCTTTTCTGTGTCCACGTTGTCCTCACTGCAGTCATTCCCAAAGCATGGGGTATTATCGTATTCATTGATCCTGGTTTTGGGGTTGGTGGATGAACATGCATCATCCTTGCTAGTGTTGCTGTTAGGCGTGGGCTCATTGCTGGTACTTGGACCTGCAGACCTTTTGTCTAGGTACTCTTTCGTCAAACTTTCCACATTGCTGAGATATTCCATGAGGGATGCACTTTCCTTTTTATGGAAGAAATAGTTTTGAATGGCTTTCTTGAAATCCTCATTATCTGTAAATAAGAAATGAAAATTCATGGTATTATAAAGTTTACTCCAAACACACCTGGCATTGATGTTTTTGTAAACAATTTAATATAACCAGCCTTTCCTAATAATTATCTACAAGAAAAAGAGACCAAAACAATTTCATATCTTGTTTCAAGACAGAAGATTAGCATAAAAATATTTGTAGAATTGACGGTAAAATGTGGCAGAAATAATTAAATACATGTAGCTTAAATTATTTAATCATATATTGCTAATGTTAATCAACATACAATAAGAGGTGTGTGTATATATACATTTATTACAAATTACATCAAATTGATATTTCAAGTTAATAACATAAGATTTGTTTTTAATTAAAAAATAAGATTACTATATGTGTAAAATTGAAAATCGTTGACCTATGTTATAGTTCTGTAGTCTGTCAACAAACGTGCACGTGTTGTATGTCAATAACTCATCAGATATATCTAGAGTCAGATTATTTATGGAGTTAAAAGCGTTCATAACACATAGTCCAGATCTACCCTAATCAGAGATTCGTCCGATTCTAATCCCATTTTCAGGGGTTAGAATCAGAGGAATCTCGGATTAAATCAACCCATGTATATACGTGTATTGGCCTACAAACATAAACACCATAGCTAAATTGGAAAGTAAAAATACTTTAGAAAAACATACTCTCAGAAATGAATGCTGCTGCCGACTGTTTGACTAAAAATGTTTTTCTGCCGTCGATATCAAGAGCAATCGGAAAAAGATCTTCGCCGAGGCCTAGTGATTTCTCCAGTCCCGCCATGTTGAACTCTTCTGATGACGTCACGCACCAAACTTGCCTAATCTCTAGGCTGCCTGTAGATTTGGTGACCTCGTTTAAAATCGAAAGTACACCGATGGTACACGTTGGTAACCAATTGCTACCGATTGCAACCATTTGCAGCCGTTGGTGACCTAACATGCCAATGGTAACAATCTGTTGAACCCTGAACGCACCTAATTATACCCCCGCTCCGAAGGAGAGGGGATATACTGTTTTACCCTTGTGTGTCTGTCTGTCCATCCGTCTGTCTGTCTGTCCGTCCGTAACAAAAATTTCTGTCGCATTTATCTCAGCAACTGTTTATCGCAGATGCTTGAAATTTTAACACACTATTTGTATAGGCATGCCATATTGTGGGATATATTTTTGTACCAATCAGACGTCAACTTCCTGTTAAATGACGACTTTGTTTATTTTTTGCCAAAATTTTCAAACAAATTTTTGTCAAAGAATTCTCAGCAACTATTCATCGCAGATGTTTGAAATTTTAACACACTATTTGTTTAGGCATGCCATATTGTGGGATTTATTTTTGTATCAATCGGACGTCAACTTCCTGTTAAATGACGACTTTGCTTATTTTTTAACCAAAATTTTCAAACAAATTTTCGTCAAAGATTTCTCAGCAACTGTTTATCGCAGATGCTTGAAATTTTTACACAATATTTGTATAGGCATGCCATATCGTGGGATATATTTCTGTACCAATCGGGTGTCAACTTCCTGTTAAATGACGACTTTGTTTATTTTTAGCCAAAATTTTCAAACAAATTTTCGTCAAAGATTTCTCAGCAGCAATTTATCGCAGATGATTGAAATTTTAACACACTATTTGTTTAGACATGCCATATTGTGGGATATATTTTTGTATCAATCGGACGTCAACTTCCTGTTAAATGACTTTGTTTATTTTTTGCCAAAATTTTCAAACAGATTTTCGTCAAAGATTTCTCAGCAGCTATTTATCGGAGATGCTTGAAATTTTTACACAGTGTTTGTTAAGGCATGCCATATCATGGGATATATATTATTGTACCAATCGGACGTCATCTTTCTGTTAAATGAGTACTTTGTTTATTTTAGCCAAAATTTTCAAAAATTTTCCTTAAAGATTTCTCAGCACCTATTTATCGCACATGCTTGAAATTTTAACACACTATTTGTTTAGGCATGCCATATTGTGGGATATATTTCTGTACCAATCGGATGCCAGCTTTCTGTTAAATGTCGACTTTGCTTATTTTGCATATTCACATCAGAGCGGGGGTATCACTAGTGAGCATTGGCTCACAGATATCTTGTTTGATCTATGTTATTACCAAGACCTGAGTTTTGCTTCACGTAGATATGAGGGAAGGAACAGGTCTCTGTGGTTGACTGAAGGATACTGTTTGGCGATTTTTGCTAAAGTAGAATATACATGTAAATGTTCATTAGTTTTCCAGAAAAGAAGGGAACCAGCACTTGATTGCAGGCTTGGCTCTCCCTGATAATCTTGCACAAGTCGTGATGTGTCGCTTATGCTTTGGAGTGGCTTATTCTGATGTATGGTATACATCATATCTAGGGCATCTCTCAATTTATGGATCATTAGATAAGTAGAACTTAAGTATTTAACATTGAAGTCTTCGTCTTTAAGAGACGCAAATAAGATAATGCAATCTAAAGGACACTTTTCATTCTCTAAATAGAAATAAAAAACGTACATGTATTAAATCTATTATTGCGAAAGTCATTTGATTGTCAAACTCATATAGGTGGTAGTTATATTCCCGCTATGAAAAAAAATTACTAAAATATTTTAATGAAAAACTTAATTTAAAAAACACTTTACAAATATTAACGAAATTCTTGTATCCATGGGGCAAAAACTCTTGATTACACTTCAGAAAAGTCATAAGATATAACACTCCAATAGCTTCCAATAATAGCTCTAAAAATAAGAAAATCAGATGTTCGAAGCCTCTACATCCCTATAGCAAATGTAGACTCGCCCACTCTCAGGTAACACACCTGATTGCCCGAATCGATTGCTTTCAATTTAACTCTCTGTGTAGTCGATGTGTTTTTCGTGCGCGTTTGATGGCTCAATCACAGCTGTCGTCGCCATACTCCGAGGGAAGGCAGACTCCTCGGGACCAATTACGAGTTGATGTTTCCGAATTTGAACAAATGGAGAGAGAACATGAAATTTCAGGGAACGAAAGTACTTACACGCCAAGAAAGTGCACTAGAACACGTTCGCCAGTTATGGGCACAGGTAAAAAAAAAAACCCGCCATTTCGGGGCATGGGAAATTTGCCTATTCAGAGCACTAGAAACAATACAGACATTGGGTAGATTTAAATGAACAGACACAATATTCAAGGTGGCATGGGTATATATACAAATGTGCCTAAAAATTTTAAAAAGCTCAAAGCGATGGATCTCGGACAATATATTTAGTCTATTGTTGTTGCTTGTTTGTTTTGACGAATATTCACTACTTTAGTCGTTTTTGAAGACTGCCTGTGTCGCAATATTGCGCTGCCGTTAGAACTTGATATATTTATAAAGTTGATTTCTTTTTATGTTTTGTTTTACCTCTTACTTCACCAATTCACATAATCTGGGTATAAATCCTTCATTAAGTCGATATATTGAAATGAGGCAATCGTCTCTTTAAAATCGCTAAGGTTTTGTTTTGTCTTTGAACGTCCTTCTTTTAGTTTCTCAAGTTTCGCAGTTAATAATATGCAGTTACTTCTTGTAAACCGACCATTACGTGTTTACAACCTATTCAGCAGTCCACTAGCATACTACCGGTTTATGGAAAATGTGACAGATTATTACAACCACTATTAATATTTATATCAATCAAATCAAAAATTTTATATTGGTGAATATTAAGATATTCATTCTGTGTAAATATCATAATGTGATTAATACTCTGTAATCGTATGCTGAATTTAAATAATTAATAACAATAAAACTTCTAAATGTTTGAAAACAATACTCAAGACATACTTAAGTCACCTCTACCGGCCGCCTACGTTTTGGGTAAATTGTCAAAGCTTAGCACTCTTCTAGTTACGAACTTAAGTCTAAGAATGTACAAAAGTCCTACTTAAGCACTGTCTTAGACTTAAGTACCCTGTATATTACGAGCCCCAGGTCCTCTTATGCTGTTGTAGCGAGACTTAGCCCTTGTTCTACAGCGGTTGAGAATTGGGATATTCAGCGAGGCGTGAATGTCCTTTTTTTGTTTAATGCGAGAATGGATGCGCCTTTCTTGAAAAGCTCTGTTTAGGTAAAGTATTACATACAAACTTTATTCAAGGTCACTGTACACCTTTTAACCATAGACACTGTGAGTAAAGTATAAGCCTGTTAGCAAGATTGAATCAAGGGGGAAAAGATATACCCCGGACTAAGATTTTATATATAATTCTGCTATGACCTAAACCTTAGACTTAGAAACATATTTCAAGGTCACGGCACACCCTTTACCCAAAGGCACTCTGTGAGTGAGATATGGGCCAGATTGGGTCAAGGGGAGAGAAGCTATTCTCCGGACAAGCGATTTCGGACGGACAGACTGATCTCTATAGGGCGTCCGCGGAGTGAGGCTTTAATAACTGTGATCACAGTAGGATACCCCTGTCATTCTTTGTTTAAATAGTGCATTTATAATTTGACCATTGGTACAGTACTCTAAGATATCCAATCTTAGGGTTGTCAGAGATATTACTGTAGTGTTGTTTACCCATTTGTCTTTAACCGTTTAGATCAATTCATCTAGTGCATCGACACAAGCGTGTGGTTCCATCCTTGTCAAGTCGTTTGTAAGCAAATGAAGAGTTTCACCATCTAGGCAGTCCGCAAGTTTGGCATACTCAATTGTTTCATTTATTGTGTATTTGATTATTTTGTTGCACCGATGTTAGCTTGTCCTCCTTAATACCGTTGATGTTTGAAGTTCAGTAAGACAGTTGGCCCTGCAGTGGCTGCGCTAGGCATTGGCAGATGATCTTTGTTTGACCTCTCAACAGCTTCCGAATAGGATTATGGGATTTTTAACCGTTTTTCTATTCTCTCTAATGCTGCATTGACGTCCATTTTGAATTTCTTGAGAGATATATATTTGGCTTTAATCTCCTCTAGTAGAACTAGGCATTGCTGAAACTGTGTTGTGCATTATTCCCTATATTGGCTGACTTCAGTTGCTTAAACCTCTTCACGCAGTCATCTTTCTTGATAGACGATCTTAATACGTAAACTTTCCATATCTTTATGATGGCTATAAAGTTGAATTCTATAAATGTCATCCACCATACTTTTTTCCATTCTTCATAAATAAAAGACAAGGAACACTATCGTGCTTGACTGCATTCAGGTATTTTATCCATCCGGCCGAACACGTTACATTGGACGTATAGACAGAAGAAACGCGCTATGAAGAGAACTACTGCATTTGAAAGGAATATCTAACGAAGGACGAAACACAACACGGATTCAAATCCAGGCACACTTTTCAAAAATCCTTGATCATTGTAGAACGTTTAAATAATGTGTCGTATTGTTATATCATCGCACATGCGCAAACCACATACTGTAGTGGATCGTGCAGTGACAGCATGGACATCAGAAAATGAGGTGTTTTGTAGCAACTGAAAAAAGACTTGTTATTTTCTTTGGATTTACTATCGCTTCTTCGTTATATTGGATGATGTGCGTCCGGGTACAATACGTGTGTAATGTAGATGTTATGAACACTGTATGAACGACACACGTATTCGATGTGGACTTCTTTCAAGGAATATAGCCTACCAATTTTTATCTTTTTATTGATTGAAGCTTTTATTTCCTTTTTTCATATAACATAATTTATAATATAACATTTTTTTCATTTCACACAATACTACAATGTGCAATTCATGTATACAGAAGTCCGCGAAACCTGAATGCCTATTTGGAAAGCAACCGACCGCAACTATCTCGATCGGTATATTATATATACATGTACCCTAGTAGCAGTTGATCGAACGAAACTAATAAAGCGGCTGAATGCTTTTATGAATTCATGTCAGCTTTAAATTACATATTTTTGTGCTTGAATACCGGTGAATCGGTTGAAAACTGTCAATTGTTTTAGACATCGTAATCGTTGTACCAATCTTGTATTATACCTGTGGGTACTTTATTTTTAGGTCACTTGAGTCACTCAGGTGATTATTGCAATTGGTCTTCGTCCGTCGTCGTGCGTTAACAATTTTACATTTTTAACTTCTTCTTGAAAACAACAAGGCCAATCGTTACCATTTTTGGTGTGAAGCATCCCTATGGTAAGAAAACTCTAAATTGTGAAATCCATGGCTCTACCACCCCTGGGGTGCCACGGGTGAGGCCAAATATGCAAAAAAAGCCAAATTTTTAAAAATCTTCTTCTCTACTCCCACGCATGTGAGGAAAAAACCGGTTGCATGGTTATGATGTCCATGAAGCCCTCTACCAAAATTGTGAAATTTATGGCCCCAGGGTCAGGGGTTCTGGCTCTAGGGTGGGGCCAATATGGCCATATAGTTAAAATGTATTAATCTTAGAAAATATTCCTCTTTACTACCATATATATTTTATAAAAACTAAATGCATGATTATGATGTCCATGAGGCCCTCTACTTAAATTGTGAAATTCATGACCCCTGGGCCAGGGCTTCAGGATCTAGGGTGGGGCCAATATGGCCAAATAGTAATAATGTATTAAATCTTAGAAAAACTTCTTCTATACTCCAATATATATTTTTTTAAAAACTAAATGCATGATTATAATGTCCATGAGGCCCCCAACCTAAATTGTGAAATTCATGGCCACTTGGTCAGGGGTTCGGGCTCTAGGGTGGGGCCAATATGGCCATATAGTAAAAATGTATTAAATCTTAGAAAATCTTCTTCTCTACTCCCATATATATGTGTTAAAAACTAAATGCATGATTATGATGTCCATGAGGCCCTCTATCAAAATTGTGAAATTCTGACCCTTTTGTAAGGTGTTCAGGCTCTAGGGTGGGGCCAATATAGCCTACAGTAAAACTGTTTTAAACCTTAAAAAATCTTCTTCTCTACTACCACACATGTAAGCAAAAAACTGAATACATGGTTATGATGTCCATGAGGGCCTCTATAAAATTGTGAAATTCATGACCCCTTTGTTAGGTGTTCAAGCTGTAGGGTGGGGCCAATATGGTCATATAGTAAAACTGTTTTAAATCTTAAAAATTCTTCTTCTCTACTTCCACACATGTGGGCAAAAAACTGAATACATGGTTATGATATCCACAATCTCCTTTACCTAAATTGTGAAATTCATGGCCCCTTGGTCAGGGGCTCAGGACATGAAGGGGGGGGGGGGGGGGGGGGCGCAATATGGCAATATAGTGTTAATGCATATAATGTTTAAAAATTTTCTTCTCTATTCTCACACATCTGTATTAAAAAAAAACTGACTAATAATTATGTTTACCGGGAAGTCCTCTACTGAAATTTTAATTTTCATGTTCCCTCAAGGATGGGTTTTGACTCTAGAGCAGGGCCAAAATGGATGTATAGATGTTAATACATATAGTGTTAAAAAATTATCTTCTTTACTCCCACACACCTGACAGGAAAACTGAATCCATGATTTTGTAGACCAGATCTTTTAGTTTTTCACCAAAATTATAGGTTTCGCGGTTCTTTTTGAAATGTGGTCGTCATTACAAATTTATCATTTTTCTACTCCAGTATGAAACCTAATTAATTAGATGTATATATGAGACTCCGAGACAAGTTTGTGTATGGGATATATGCTATTCAGGTGACCGTTAAGGCCAATTGGCCTCTTGTCTCTATTAACGTTTATTAATTATCAAAGTACGTCTTAAAATCCGGAATTTAAAAAGGAATTAATTTGATCTATATAATCGCCAAGACCTGAGTTTTCTTTCACGTAGATATTAGAAGATATAAGTTGGTCTATGTGGTTGACGGAAGGATACTGTTTGGCGATCTTTGCTAAAGTAAAATATTAATGTTCATTTGTTTTCCATAAAAGAAGGGAACCAGCACTTGATTCCAGACTTGGCTCATCCTAATAATCTTGCACAAGTCGTGATGTGTCGCTTATGCTTTGGAGTGGATTAATCTGATGTATGGTATACATCATATCTAGGGCATCTCTCAATTTATGTGTCATTAAATAAGTAGAACTTTTTTAAGTAGTTAACATTGAAGTCTTCGTCTTTAAGAGACGCAAATAAGATAATGCCATCTAAAGGACACTTTTCATTCACTAAATAGAAATTTAAAACGTACAATGTACATGATTGTATTAAATCTATTATTGCGAAAGTCATATAATTGTCAAACTCGTAAAGGTGGTAGTTATATTCCCGCTATGAAAAAAAATTTACTAAACTAATTATATTAATAAAAAAATGTATTAAAAATATTGACGAAATTCTTGTATTCAAGGGGCAACAACTCTTGATTATAACTAGACTGAATGTGCTTTAATTCTTAATTGGTTCAACTCTATAAACCTTAGCTGTACACGATTAACAAACAGAGAGTTTTAATAAAAACTCTTCTTGTTTAGAATAAAAATATCATCAGTACCATATATAACTTAAATTTCTTTTTAGCATTGCATTTGCATTACTTCAATTTTTATTAAACGTTAGCTTTTCGTACTTTTCTATCATTTGAAAAATACCAGGACTCGTATCTGTAAGTCAATGCTTACTAGAGATAGTGCCATTCCATGCAGCGGTTTAAGAGGTTTTAAACTGTTCATTACTTTATTTAACATAGCGCCAAAATTATAATTTCGGAAAGGCTAAAATTCCCAGAAAAATAATGGAATCGGAATTTCCTGGTAATATGAACATTTGCACATTGTATCCTAAATGCGGACGACAAAGTTTCTTTATATTAAATGGAGGGGTTTTGGAGTAGTCGCGCTTCCAAACTGTTCATTCAGTATATGGGCATAATTCTATGTTTAAAAGGGCCGTTCCCAGAAAAATGAAGGAAGCAAAATATCCTTAGAATATGAACATCTTAACTTTGTGTCCTAAAACCGTTTATTACTTGATGATACAATTTCATAGAATAAATTTTATCATGCTAAACCCATTACTATTAGTTACTAAAAGTACTGTAAGAATTGACTGTTTATATTGATAGTAAATTAATAAATGATATCAGAATATTTATCATTCAGTTAAAAAATAAAAATGGAACTCAAACTTCACCTGTGAGTTAAGTCTAAATCCAATAAGCAATCACTCAATTTATTAAATTATTTGTATCATTTATCGCATATCTAGTGCAGTAGATGCAGAATGCGGGATGGTTTTTATTAAGGACAGGTGTGATGCACCGTTTTGGTTGAATCGGTTGTATGTTAAGGTGTTGAAGCACCGATCGGAAGACCTAAAGGATCGGTAAAAAAAAATTACCGATAGGTTTTAAGCAAAACGTTTTGGGGTCTATATACTTGGGGTGGAAGGGGGCGATCCTGACCTCAAGCACGTGTGATATAATTTATACATTCATAGCACAAAATTACCTAAAGCAAACATTTTTAAAAATCCGACCCTCTACATATAATACAAGATAGTTGCCAGCCGAGAAGCACTGCCGATGAATATTTGATGAAAGGTACTATCAAACTACATCTACCAGTAAAAACGGTGACCTCATGTCGTAGCCCGATAATTCCCTTCACTGAATATCTGCATGCCATGCCCGTGTAAATACATTTATTGGGCAAATTATGACAATTTTCACCGACAAGTTGCAAGTTTTGAACCGATCCATCTAGAATCAACGGAAGTGAGGATTTATCGCAAGGAAAATAACTCCACTCATATACAGAGAAGTTCCGAGTGTACACGAGAACAATAAAAAGGTAACAGATTTACAAAAATGCATAACAAACTACAAAAAAGTGCAATTCATTAGAAGTATGAATTCTAATCAAGCCGCGAAGAACTGAATTTTTTTTTCTCGTCTTAGGTACTGGAAAATCTAAGGCACTCATACAGATTGTATTACAATGAAGACATAAAAGAGAAAAAAAAAATGTTACGAGCTATCTTCCTTGCGATAAACCCTTACTTCCGTTGATTCTAGATGGACAAAATTAGTAACCTTCTTGTATCTATACTACATTTTTAAATAGACTCGTATTTTTGGGCTTTTATACCGAGAAATCGGAAGAGTACTATCTTTTGTTTTATATATTTTTAACATCATTGGTACTTGGAGATAACCAATTTGTTTTTATTTTTTCTCAATCAGGATTTGCTAATTAATAATCTACGAAAATTCCTTTAAAAAAACCCGGCAATCTTCCAATTTTTGGATTTTACAATCTTGCGCATGCGCGTTACATTCATGCTAAATCACGGGTTTAATTTATGTTTCCACAATATCACATTTGCATGGATAAACTAAAAAACGATAATACAAGTACGTGTAAATTTTCTTTAAAATTTGCTATATATTCTGTTCATGAAAGGCAAGAGGCCAATTGGCCTTAGCGGTCAACTGATTAGCAAATAACCCATACATTAACTTGTCGAGGAGTCTCATAAATGCATTTAATAAATAAGGTTTCATTCTGGAGTAGACAAATTATAAATTTGTAATGATGACACCTCCCTGCCTGAAAATTTTCAAAAAGAACTGTGAAACCTATAATTTTGGCGAAAAACTTAAAAGAACCGGCCCCGCCGTCACCAACTTTCCTCAAGTCAATACTCAGCCTCAAATCTGAGGTTTGACCTCAAATTTATGCACTTTTCTTTACAGGATTTGAGTTGAGGAACAAGTTGAGGAATTTGAAAATGTTGGTGACGGTGGAGCCAGGCCCCGCCGTCACCAACTTTCCTCAAGTCAATTCTCGGCCTCAAGTCTGAGTATTGACCTCAAGTTTATGCACTTTCCTATAAAGGATTTGAGTTGAGGAATGAGTTGAGGGATTTTAAATTGTTGGTGACGGTGGAGCCTGGTCTACAAAATCATGAATTCAGTTTTCTTCCTGTCGGGTGTGTGGGAGTAAGGAAGATAATTTTTTAATATTATATTCATTAACACCTATACATCCATTATGGCCCTGCCCTAGAGTCAAAACCCATACTCCATGGGACATGAAAATTAAAATTTCAGTAGAGGGTTTCCTGGCAAACATAATTATAAGTCAGTTTTAATACAGATGTGTGAGAATAGAAAGAAAATATTTTTAACATTATATGCATTAACACTATATTGCCCCCCCCCTCATGTCCTGAACCCCTAACCCAGGGGCCATGAATTTCAAAATGTAGGTAGAGGAGTTAGTGGACATCATAACCATATATTCAGTTTTTGCCCACATGTGTTGGAGTAGATAAGAAGATTTTTTAAGATTTAAAACATTTTTACTATATGGTCATATTGGCCCCACCCTATAGCCTGAACCCCTAACAAAGGGGTCATGAATTTCATAATTTTGATAGAGGGCTTCATGGACATTATAACCAGGCATTTAGTTTTTTAACTTATATATATGGAAGTAGAGAAGAGGATTTTCTAAGATTTAATACATTTTTACTATATGGCCTGTGGCCCCACCCTAGAGCCTGAACCCTTGACCCAGGGGTCATGAATTTCAAAATACATGAAGAGGGCCTCATGGACATCATAATCATGCATTTAGTTTTTAACAAATATAAAATGGGGTAGTGAAAAAGATTTTCTAATATTTAAATCAATTTTACTGTATGGCCATATTGGCCCCACCCTAGAGTCTGAACCCCTGACCCAGGGGTCATGAATTTCACAATTTGGGTAGAAGGCCTCATGGACATCATAACCGGGCATTTAGTTTTAAAAAATATATATGGGATTAGAGAAGGTTTTTTAAGATTTAATACAGTTTTATTTTATGGCCATATTGGCCCCACCCAAGAGCCTGAACCTCTGACCCAAGGCCAGGAGTCATGAATTTCACAATTTTGGTAGAGGGCCTCATTGACATCATAATCATGCATTTAGTTTTTAACAAACATATGTATTGGAGTAGAGAAGATTTTTAAAGATTTAATACAGTTTTAACGCTATGGCCATATTGGCCCCAACCCTAGAGCCTGAACCCCTAACCCAGGGGCCATGAATTTCATAATTTAGGTAGAGGGCTTCATGGAAATCATAATCATTCATTTAGTTTTTAACAAATTTATATGTTAGTAGAGAAGAAGATTTTCAAAGATTTAATACATTTTTCCTATATGGCCATATTGGCCCCACCCTAGAGACAGAACCCCTGAACCAGGGGCCATGAATTTCACTATTTTGTAGAGGGCTTTATGGACATCATAACTATGCAACCAGTTTTTTCCTCACGTGCTGGAGTAGAGAAGAAGATTTTTTTTCGAAAATTCGGCTTTTTGGTGGGCATGTTTGGCCCCACATGTGGCGCTCCGGGGATGGTAGAGCCATGAAATTCACAATTCATATTCTTCTTACCATAGAGATGCCTTACACCAAAAATGGTAACAATCAGCCCTGTTGTTTTTAAGAAGTTAAAAATGTAAAATTGTTGACGGAAGAAAACGGATAGCAATAGGTCACCAGAGTTAACTCAGGTGACCTAAAAATACTGGGGATAACTCTAACTCAGTGCGTTTAATATGAAAAGTTCTGAGAGTTCTGAATGTCATCATGGTGTGCAAATTTGATGTTAAAAACAAGTATGAGTGGAAGTGATCATGAAAATAACAAAATACATACATTATTACAAATTGTTATCATTATCACCGATTGATTATCAAGCTTATCACACATTACGTAAGACAATAGTGTTTACCCTTTCCGGAACATCGCCTGGGTCCAGTGAAAAGCACAGCCTTGAATTACGAATCCAGGAAAATTATCCTTGATGACTCTACACATCGCTGCCTCACAGTCGACAACTAAACTCTACAGACGGATGTGCTTGGGAAGGAGACGCAGTATCTGCAAAGAAAGTGAATATCGTTATGGATAAGTTCTATAATTATTTTTGAAAGGACTACAGCAAAACTCGGCTATAACGAAGTCACTGGGACCTAAGAAATTACTTCGTTATATCCATAATTCGTTATAACCGTATAAGAAATTTATTAAATTTACATAGCTGGGGATTCAAGATGACTTCGCTATATCCGTGAATTCGCAATATCCGTGTTCGTTCTAAACGAGTTTTACTGTATATATGGTTTGAGCCTAAAATGGCCCCTTAAATGAACATTGTCATTTTACTGTAATTCTTTGATTTATTTGTACAAATATACATTTGAAGTTTTTTCATAACTTTCATTTTGATTTTAGTGGCCACAATTTGAAAATATGACATCATAAAGTTCACCTTTTCCAGCCATTTTCTTACTTTTATCTTAAAACGGCTTGTTTTGAAGCAGTTTTTCTTTAAAGAAACATTGAGCGACTGCTTGAACAATCAAAGTATTTTCACCAAAGATGACAAAAAGTTCGTTCTTGTTCAAAGAGTCGCTCTATATTTCCCATTCGAAAAAAGATAAGAAAAATTTCCATTTTTGACTGATTTTGAATAAATTAGAAAAATAGCGTCACTTCTGACGTCATATACTGCCGGTTAGTGCATATAAATCAAATAAATAGGTGAAAAACATATTTTAAGTGAACTCTTTTATAAAAAAAAAAACACAACAAATTAATCTACCTGAATCATTTTAAAAATAGCGAATTATGGGGGCCAAATTTGACTAATATCATATATAGTTCTTTATGTGTTTTCTGAAGATTGAAATCTTAATTGTTGTGGTACCAGTATATCAACTCATTTTTAGTACAAATAATATCCCATAACAGTCATTCCTCCTCTTCCTGGACATGAAGCAGAAAACAACCTGCTTTATGTGCTGGCCACTTCGGATGAAAGCATGGATGCTGAGCAGCTGGATCCATGGCTTCTTCACTACATGGATGGTCGAATCCATGTACCATGTTTTCGCCCTGGACAGGAGTTCGAGCTGGTTCTCGGAGTAGACGAGTAGGTGTCTTTGTCCAGATGCATAGACATAAAGTGTCTTAAAGTTGGGGATCTAGTCCTGCAAAAACTGTTGATCCAGCTAAAAGATACAATAAAAATTTCTGAATAAATATCTAATTACTTAAACTATCAAAAAACAATATAATGCTGGCAGGGGTGCATTCACATCAGCAGATTTCAACATCACTTCTTCCACTATGCGAGGGACTGAACATGTGAAGATGTTGTGTCTTGCGTTCTCTTTTACACAAATAATCATGTATTTGTTGTTCCCCAAGTCAAAATAATTTTTAGAATGTGAAATACGAGTTTACAACGTGATTTAATGCAGTTTACAAAGTAAGTTTTTGTACCTCTGTTTTCATTTTAACTGCAAGGTGTATTCCGGGCTCTGTATGGTGGTTGTGTATCATACGTCCTTCTTGGAAATATATTCCCCTTTGGATCACAGTTAGAGCGCATGAATGGCTTTTCCCTCTCTTACAGCACCTCCAGTAACAGTAATCGCCTGAATGTAAATAATGTAAAGTAATGAGGTGATAAATCAACAGTATTTTAAAATAAAACTATTATAATATTATATTATATATTGTAAAGACCTGGTAAGTTGTTGGAACTTAGTTCCGAACCATTTGTATATGTAACTTATATACGTGTATACAATAAAATATGTTTAAATCAATTTAATATTAACACACCTTCATGAATTAATAAAGTTACTAAATTTCTTTAATTAAGTCCTTAAAAGTCATGCATCCCAAATGAATGTTTGTTATGACAAAAATTTATAACGTCAGATGTCTGTGAGGAAAACGTTCGTCGATCTTCAGTGAATGTGATCAGAAATGTGAATGCTGCATCAGAATCATCGGAACTTGGGTTACTACATGATGATCTACTACGTTGACTACATTTGTCCTCATTTTTAATTTACCTCTTTCCTCTCGTTACCTCACTTGAGCTCGAACTTGTGGCAATGTTTTCTTTATCTGGGTATTCTTCATTTTTACCCCCTTTACCTCTGCCACTTTGCTTTTTTGTAGGCCGGTTTTGATAAAAGTTTGTTTTACGTTTTTGAATTGTGCTAATTTTATTTTAATGATATTGAGTTGTGTGACATGTTGGTGTATTTAATAGACAACTATCTCCAGTTTAAAATTTTTAAAACATCGATCGCGCTCTGAAAAGTACACAAGCCAAACGTCCGTAGTATTCCGAATAATTTTTCGGATGGCTCTTAGATGGTACGGGAATCATTCATTGCGGTGGTCTCCAGTACACTGGTTCCCAAAAGGATATAATTGAACTGAAGTTTTTATGAGGAATATCATGGAATCTTTTTAAATGACTGCAAAAACCAGGGATTGTACATTCCAGCAGTTTGTTTTGATGGTCAGTGGCACACAATAGCAACCAGGTCCATTATAAATAATTTACTCACTCTACGTCAACTACAGAAAGACACCTGGAAAGAGGCTGAGAAGAAACAAAAGTCGGAAATCATCAGAGAGTTTGCTCGCTTACACACAGAATTTCAGTTTCAATATTTGAAAATGGCGTTATGATTTGCACCAACGGCGGTGTACGCCATTAAGAGTAAGAGAAAGATTATGGTGTCGAGATGAAATTATCAACCAATGAAATAAATATCAGTCCTGTGCCAGAAGAAGTTTTAAATTATAATGAAATACCAATGAGGTTCTTGCTCATGTCTCATAACAATAGAATGAAGACAATGAAATTGCATCGTGTATTATTTCAATGTCGACATGACATAAAAGCCTAAATAATATTGCTACAGAAGATTCAGATGAGGTACCAGAACATGGAGTAGTACAAAGGAATGAAGAAAATCCAAAAGAGGAATGCATATTAAAAAAATGTTTGATCCAAATAGTCCAGTTAAGTTACCTGATAACATATACAATAATAATGGAGCGACTGATTAGAAATTTCTTATCCTCCAAAGTTTGAACAAAGCCGTACCAATACTTCCAGAACGTTAGACTGTGAGCGTATAGGAAACACAGTCCCGACTTTTGCTGCTTCGCCACATAATCTCGAAACATGACTCGATACACAATGTATAATGCATTACATTCATATGAAATCTGCCTACTGGCCTTTATTTTCCTCAACTTGTCTGCACGCTTTTCTGCATACAAAACAAAGTGCAGACAGCCATAGTTGCAACATTTTTTTAAAAAAAAAGGACAGGCATGAGTTTTACTAAGCTTCTTATCTTACGCAAAAATATTATTACTTAAGAACTTCCTAAGTTTTAACTTAAGATAAGAATGTTCTGTTTTACTAACGTGTTCGTAAGTTTTATTCGTAACCTTAACTTACGAAATGTTCGCAAGTTTCCGTAATGGAACTGTCTAATAAAAGAGGTGTGAATATTCGTAGTTATGAACGCTGCGCAAGCGCAGAGGGCACTTTCATTTTCGCGGCTATTTACATTTTATCGTCTGCGAAACTGTTTTGAACAATGGAGAAAGAATAGGTTTACGATATAAAGAAATGATAAATAAATATGTTTAACCCGTATGAGTGTGGAGAGTGAATGTTTTTAATAAAGTATATGTGTGCAACTTTGTAATGAATCATCAGGAAAAGCTACATGTAAATGTTTTATTCATTAAATTGCCCAGAGTGTTCATTCATTCATTCTAATTATCTTTATTTCCTCGGCTCCCATAGGAGATTGCATGAAGAATAACATTTTAACACAAATAATAAATACAGCACATGAGTAACAAAGTTGATAGAAGTTAAAGTGAAAAAAGGAATATAATTAAATGGAGTAAAGTAAATTTACGATATTCATTGTATACTGAATATGGTGATCGATTCATGATATGAAATCCAGTAAATATGACCTGCACTCAGTTCCATAAATTGGTAACTATATGTTTCTGTCATTGCTGTAAATAGGTTTATTGATATTTATTACCGTAAATATTTCTGATCATTTGGAATTTATAGTTTAAATATAAATTATCAAATTATCGCTCTTTGCTGATAATATTAATAGGTGACTTAAGTAAATATATGTTTTATGTCAATGTCTGTGCGATGTTTGTGTTTGTATTGTCTTTGTTGTGTGCTTATATGTTTTATGTATGTGTTGTTCTATTGTGATTTCCTGCAATTACCATATTACTACAATTTATTGAAAAAGGAATCGAACCCTATAAAATCGACTTGGTGTTATTATGTCATCTGCATCAAGACCCGGTTACAATACATGTACTAATAATTAAATGAAATAAAGACTTTTCAAAGATAAAAAACATTATTTGATGCGGGAGAGGGTGGGGGGGGGGGGGGGAGGTTCAGAATTTTTTAACCAGACATTAACACAAGTAGCGGATAAAAGTGTCATATACATTTATATCGGCTACCCCATTAGGCTTAACACAATTCTATAGGTCTATTCATTTAGTTAAAAAAAAGTCCATGACAAAAAAAGCCTTCTTTTATTTCTTTAATTCTTTTAATAATGTATTCATTTATTTCCTTGATCACCATTTTGCTATATTATTATTAATACTTGAACTATAATATTGCTTAGTATGGGTATGGAAATATATTCTAACTATACTAGACTGTCATCAAGAAATGATATGTATTTTACACAATAAATCAAAAAATTATTTATATATCTTTTAGGCAATATTTATTTTAAATTTTATTTTAAATTTGTATGGTTCACACACAATCTTGTTAAAGGGGAACAACTCGATGAAGTAATAATACAGTTGTGGCCCTTTTGTTTACTCTTCATCCTTCTTTCAAAATAGTGGACAAATAGAAATGTTTGTAAGGATATCATTCGGAATCATTCTTTGAACATAACCAACATAGTAAGTGTATTTTTTTTTTATCAATATCATGAGTGTGATGTTTTATGATATTAATATTTTGTAAGAATTTGATTGATAGGATGCTTTATAAGTCCAGCCTCATTTAGAATTTCCTCTGTTATTTTTTTTAAAGGTCATATCCATAAAATTATCTGGATGTGAGCTGGAATGGCATGCGACCTCAAAGGTTGTGGTTGTATGTGGTCTTTGACATCGTCTGTCAGCTGCAGAATAACTCGCCTTGGAAACCTATATCGCCCAATTAGCTCGCTGTCGGTCAACATATTTTAAAAGAACTTGACTCCTGTCTCTGAAAACGCGTTCACGACGCAAAGCCTTGTCTTCATTTTCTCTCAAAACTTCAATAAACAATAAGCAGGCGGCCATTTTTATTCATTTATTTAGAAAAATACGAAAAATTCTTAACTTAGAGTAGCCCATAGGCTGTCGTAAGTTACGACGATATTTTTGACGTAACTTAAAGTTAAGAAGTTTGGTAAAACAAATATTCATCGTAACTTACGGTTACGATGAAATCTTAAACTTAAGAAGCTTAGTAAAACTCATGCCAGGAATTGTTAGCTGCAGATCTGTTATTGTTGTATGGAACTCTAAACTATTGTTTTTCTTAGAATATTATTTTAACTAAAATACAGTTTTGTGGCACTTGAAGAAATAGCCCAATATGCATGATAAAACTATCGTTAAATTAAAAAGTTTTATTTATAAGCATTTCAATGCGTTAAATTACGACGAGATTCGCATTTGAAATTATCAGTGTCGAAATGTGAAAAAATAATTTTCTACACTTTTAAAGTTTCGATTGCCAGCTTTAAAGCTTACACAACCATATCTAGTCTGCCCATGGCTCCCATGTTGCTATTGTTCCGGTAAACAAGTGTCTTTACTATCTCTCCATTTCGGTGATTTCTTTTACCTGTAGTCACCAAGGTAGATCTGCTTACATTGCTTATTTAGTAGACTTGTTTGGCATCCTAGTATTTGGTTAAACTGAGTGAGAGGTCCATTTGATAACTTTATCACCTCCCTCTGTTCTGAAGATGGATCTGAAATTTATTTATCCTTATAAGGATTTGATAAACTACATATTATGCAAACCCGTATGCAGAATATTAGACTTGTATATCATTTTCATGAAATGTTAGGGTCCATGCAGTCATTAAATTGAAGCGAGAAGTTTTTAAGATTTGGGTATCATGGCATTATTGGACATCGTATTTCCTAATAATTAGGTAGTTTTTCTCCAAGTGATGTAATACTTCTGTGCATGCCCAAAATTTAAATTATGAATTAAAGATCAATTTAAGAGTAATTGGGAAATGATTGCATGTATTTTGTTTGTTTTATGTTAAAATAAATGTTTAGAGCAAATGGGTCTATGCATAAATAGGAAAGTAGAAGACCACAATGGCTTATTGGCCCTTTTAATCTCTTTTGGTATTCCATGTCGATTAGGACAGACTGCCAATTGCACACACTCCGACAGTATAGATCCCTAAATAGTTGTGGACTTTAATTTTATATGTCACAGTATAGAATGTGTCCACAAGCAAAGTGGTTTTGTAAAAGTAAATGACCGAGTCGTAAGTTTCAACTTTTATGTTATATTTTAAGATAAGGCTGATCTATTTCATTTTAATAAAATTAAAGGATAGCCAAAAGCTAGGACCTGGTGAAATTAGGATCAACAAAACAAAGTGTAGATCAGGTTTGTCGAAATCATGATAAGGGGTGGGTGTGGGCAGATTGGGCACAGAAAATTTTAAATAAAAAAGATTTAAACTAGAACTTATTTTGTCTTCAACAAAAAGTAAGGGCTTTTCGACAGCCCCATTATCCCTTTTTAATTAAATGTTAAAAAAAAAAAAATATTTTCTAATTTATTTCCAATTGTTCTAAACGCCTTGGTATCCCCAGTTGCTTAGATAGGAACTTATGAGTCGTGCAATGTGAAAAGAAAGATAACTCCAGAATTTTACAGGTAGGTACACTTCTAATTTCCAGAGGAATATTTTCAAAAAATCATATTAAAGTAAGTATTCCTTCCTCGGACACAAAACTTGGTATGCCTATAGTATTTAAGCTCTACATTCTTACACCAAAGCGAGATAACTCTTACTAAAAAAAAATTGAAATTTTAAACAAGTGATGATCTTTGGGCCTTCCAAACCCCTATAAGGAGTCAAAAATTGGCCCCTGGGACCATACTTTTAAGATTGTACTTTTTATTTTAAACAATAAACTGAAAAGATTTTTAAAATCGGAAGAGAAATTAAAAAAGTTACAGCTAAAGGGCTGTTTTGTACGTTGGCCCCTGCAGATCCCTAAATTTCTCGAATTGTCTATCCAAAAACTTTTCCGGTCTGCGCATTGTGTGTATTATTATACATCTGAAATATTGTAATGTTAACTTAAAAAGTTTTTGAGAAAACGAACGACGCGTGATTTTAGTTTAACATTGAGAATCTAATGATGAATCTAATTCTAAAACTTGAATGCTCTATCTAAAAAAATAATAAAGATTTTGTGCTTCAATGGATTTCTAGCATTTCCCTTTTCATAACCGGAAGTGCCGGAACCGGAAGTCCAAAACCTTTCATACGCGTGTCATTTAAAAGTCCTTTTTGACTGTTGCATAATTGTTTCAATATGTCTTTTGGTTTTCAAAAAATCGCTGAGGGAAATTCTGTCGAGAAAAGGAATAAGAAGAAACATCAGAATAACAATAGGTCTTTTCGACCGAAAGTCGAAAAGCCCTAATTATTCTCAAAAATCAAAGGTAACAATATATTGTTTAATCTTTTTTTAACAGAATCTATTCTACTACATTTTACATATATTTTATATTTGACTCTACAAAGCTGATTTCATTTTAGTTATTGTTCCTCAGGTGAGTTTTTTCATTTTCATTTTTTTTCATTACAGTTGATGTTACATTTTTAACAACTGAATATGATCAGCCAAAAACCATACAAAATCATTATGCTCTGGTGAAATGGTGAGTAACGTTATCTGGAACGCGTCTTCCATCCTCGGGTCCGTGAAATGCTTGCGTTAATGGCTGGTTGCTGTTTTCATTCATGTCTTCCTCATCTTCTGTTTGTCCAAGACTGATTGCAATGCTGAGCAGTACTGCATCAGGCATAAACGTCCATATTGTTTGTGGTTTCAACCTGATCTGCAAGTAGCAAATGTATATATTTCACAAAATATGTGCCAAGCTTTAAGTATAGTATGCGAAATCGTCTTTTAAGGCGGCCAGAGGTCCTCTTTCTATGACTTCTTGTCATAAATATAATAAACATATAACATATAGAAATAAATATCAGTCCTGTGCCAGAAGAAGTTTTAAATTATAATGAAATACCAATGAGGTTCTTGCTCATGTCTCATAACAATAGAATGAAGACAATGAAATTGCATCGTGTATTATTTCAATGTCGACATGACATAAAAGCCTAAATAATATTGCTACAGAAGATTCAGATGAGGTACCAGAACATGGAGTAGTACAAAGGAATGAAGAAAATCCAAAAGAGGAATGCATATTAAAAAAATGTTTGATCCAAATAGTCCAGTTAAGTTACCTGATAACATATACAATAATAATGGAGCGACTGATTAGAAATTTCTTATCCTCCAAAGTTTGAACAAAGCCGTACCAATACTTCCAGAACGTTAGACTGTGAGCGTATAGGAAACACAGTCCCGACTTTTGCTGCTTCGCCACATAATCTCGAAACATGACTCGATACACAATGTATAATGCATTACATTCATATGAAATCTGCCTACTGGCCTTTATTTTCCTCAACTTGTCTGCACGCTTTTCTGCATACAAAACAAAGTGCAGACAGCCATAGTTGCAACATTTTTTTAAAAAAAAAGGACAGGCATGAGTTTTACTAAGCTTCTTATCTTACGCAAAAATATTATTACTTAAGAACTTCCTAAGTTTTAACTTAAGATAAGAATGTTCTGTTTTACTAACGTGTTCGTAAGTTTTATTCGTAACCTTAACTTACGAAATGTTCGCAAGTTTCCGTAATGGAACTGTCTAATAAAAGAGGTGTGAATATTCGTAGTTATGAACGCTGCGCAAGCGCAGAGGGCACTTTCATTTTCGCGGCTATTTACATTTTATCGTCTGCGAAACTGTTTTGAACAATGGAGAAAGAATAGGTTTACGATATAAAGAAATGATAAATAAATATGTTTAACCCGTATGAGTGTGGAGAGTGAATGTTTTTAATAAAGTATATGTGTGCAACTTTGTAATGAATCATCAGGAAAAGCTACATGTAAATGTTTTATTCATTAAATTGCCCAGAGTGTTCATTCATTCATTCTAATTATCTTTATTTCCTCGGCTCCCATAGGAGATTGCATGAAGAATAACATTTTAACACAAATAATAAATACAGCACATGAGTAACAAAGTTGATAGAAGTTAAAGTGAAAAAAGGAATATAATTAAATGGAGTAAAGTAAATTTACGATATTCATTGTATACTGAATATGGTGATCGATTCATGATATGAAATCCAGTAAATATGACCTGCACTCAGTTCCATAAATTGGTAACTATATGTTTCTGTCATTGCTGTAAATAGGTTTATTGATATTTATTACCGTAAATATTTCTGATCATTTGGAATTTATAGTTTAAATATAAATTATCAAATTATCGCTCTTTGCTGATAATATTAATAGGTGACTTAAGTAAATATATGTTTTATGTCAATGTCTGTGCGATGTTTGTGTTTGTATTGTCTTTGTTGTGTGCTTATATGTTTTATGTATGTGTTGTTCTATTGTGATTTCCTGCAATTACCATATTACTACAATTTATTGAAAAAGGAATCGAACCCTATAAAATCGACTTGGTGTTATTATGTCATCTGCATCAAGACCCGGTTACAATACATGTACTAATAATTAAATGAAATAAAGACTTTTCAAAGATAAAAAACATTATTTGATGCGGGAGAGGGTGGGGGGGGGGGGGGGGGGAGGTTCAGAATTTTTTAACCAGACATTAACACAAGTAGCGGATAAAAGTGTCATATACATTTATATCGGCTACCCCATTAGGCTTAACACAATTCTATAGGTCTATTCATTTAGTTAAAAAAAAGTCCATGACAAAAAAAGCCTTCTTTTATTTCTTTAATTCTTTTAATAATGTATTCATTTATTTCCTTGATCACCATTTTGCTATATTATTATTAATACTTGAACTATAATATTGCTTAGTATGGGTATGGAAATATATTCTAACTATACTAGACTGTCATCAAGAAATGATATGTATTTTACACAATAAATCAAAAAATTATTTATATATCTTTTAGGCAATATTTATTTTAAATTTTATTTTAAATTTGTATGGTTCACACACAATCTTGTTAAAGGGGAACAACTCGATGAAGTAATAATACAGTTGTGGCCCTTTTGTTTACTCTTCATCCTTCTTTCAAAATAGTGGACAAATAGAAATGTTTGTAAGGATATCATTCGGAATCATTCTTTGAACATAACCAACATAGTAAGTGTATTTTTTTTTTATCAATATCATGAGTGTGATGTTTTATGATATTAATATTTTGTAAGAATTTGATTGATAGGATGCTTTATAAGTCCAGCCTCATTTAGAATTTCCTCTGTTATTTTTTTTAAAGGTCATATCCATAAAATTATCTGGATGTGAGCTGGAATGGCATGCGACCTCAAAGGTTGTGGTTGTATGTGGTCTTTGACATCGTCTGTCAGCTGCAGAATAACTCGCCTTGGAAACCTATATCGCCCAATTAGCTCGCTGTCGGTCAACATATTTTAAAAGAACTTGACTCCTGTCTCTGAAAACGCGTTCACGACGCAAAGCCTTGTCTTCATTTTCTCTCAAAACTTCAATAAACAATAAGCAGGCGGCCATTTTTATTCATTTATTTAGAAAAATACGAAAAATTCTTAACTTAGAGTAGCCCATAGGCTGTCGTAAGTTACGACGATATTTTTGACGTAACTTAAAGTTAAGAAGTTTGGTAAAACAAATATTCATCGTAACTTACGGTTACGATGAAATCTTAAACTTAAGAAGCTTAGTAAAACTCATGCCAGGAATTGTTAGCTGCAGATCTGTTATTGTTGTATGGAACTCTAAACTATTGTTTTTCTTAGAATATTATTTTAACTAAAATACAGTTTTGTGGCACTTGAAGAAATAGCCCAATATGCATGATAAAACTATCGTTAAATTAAAAAGTTTTATTTATAAGCATTTCAATGCGTTAAATTACGACGAGATTCGCATTTGAAATTATCAGTGTCGAAATGTGAAAAAATAATTTTCTACACTTTTAAAGTTTCGATTGCCAGCTTTAAAGCTTACACAACCATATCTAGTCTGCCCATGGCTCCCATGTTGCTATTGTTCCGGTAAACAAGTGTCTTTACTATCTCTCCATTTCGGTGATTTCTTTTACCTGTAGTCACCAAGGTAGATCTGCTTACATTGCTTATTTAGTAGACTTGTTTGGCATCCTAGTATTTGGTTAAACTGAGTGAGAGGTCCATTTGATAACTTTATCACCTCCCTCTGTTCTGAAGATGGATCTGAAATTTATTTATCCTTATAAGGATTTGATAAACTACATATTATGCAAACCCGTATGCAGAATATTAGACTTGTATATCATTTTCATGAAATGTTAGGGTCCATGCAGTCATTAAATTGAAGCGAGAAGTTTTTAAGATTTGGGTATCATGGCATTATTGGACATCGTATTTCCTAATAATTAGGTAGTTTTTCTCCAAGTGATGTAATACTTCTGTGCATGCCCAAAATTTAAATTATGAATTAAAGATCAATTTAAGAGTAATTGGGAAATGATTGCATGTATTTTGTTTGTTTTATGTTAAAATAAATGTTTAGAGCAAATGGGTCTATGCATAAATAGGAAAGTAGAAGACCACAATGGCTTATTGGCCCTTTTAATCTCTTTTGGTATTCCATGTCGATTAGGACAGACTGCCAATTGCACACACTCCGACAGTATAGATCCCTAAATAGTTGTGGACTTTAATTTTATATGTCACAGTATAGAATGTGTCCACAAGCAAAGTGGTTTTGTAAAAGTAAATGACCGAGTCGTAAGTTTCAACTTTTATGTTATATTTTAAGATAAGGCTGATCTATTTCATTTTAATAAAATTAAAGGATAGCCAAAAGCTAGGACCTGGTGAAATTAGGATCAACAAAACAAAGTGTAGATCAGGTTTGTCGAAATCATGATAAGGGGTGGGTGTGGGCAGATTGGGCACAGAAAATTTTAAATAAAAAAGATTTAAACTAGAACTTATTTTGTCTTCAACAAAAAGTAAGGGCTTTTCGACAGCCCCATTATCCCTTTTTAATTAAATGTTAAAAAAAAAAAAATATTTTCTAATTTATTTCCAATTGTTCTAAACGCCTTGGTATCCCCAGTTGCTTAGATAGGAACTTATGAGTCGTGCAATGTGAAAAGAAAGATAACTCCAGAATTTTACAGGTAGGTACACTTCTAATTTCCAGAGGAATATTTTCAAAAAATCATATTAAAGTAAGTATTCCTTCCTCGGACACAAAACTTGGTATGCCTATAGTATTTAAGCTCTACATTCTTACACCAAAGCGAGATAACTCTTACTAAAAAAAAATTGAAATTTTAAACAAGTGATGATCTTTGGGCCTTCCAAACCCCTATAAGGAGTCAAAAATTGGCCCCTGGGACCATACTTTTAAGATTGTACTTTTTATTTTAAACAATAAACTGAAAAGATTTTTAAAATCGGAAGAGAAATTAAAAAAGTTACAGCTAAAGGGCTGTTTTGTACGTTGGCCCCTGCAGATCCCTAAATTTCTCGAATTGTCTATCCAAAAACTTTTCCGGTCTGCGCATTGTGTGTATTATTATACATCTGAAATATTGTAATGTTAACTTAAAAAGTTTTTGAGAAAACGAACGACGCGTGATTTTAGTTTAACATTGAGAATCTAATGATGAATCTAATTCTAAAACTTGAATGCTCTATCTAAAAAAATAATAAAGATTTTGTGCTTCAATGGATTTCTAGCATTTCCCTTTTCATAACCGGAAGTGCCGGAACCGGAAGTCCAAAACCTTTCATACGCGTGTCATTTAAAAGTCCTTTTTGACTGTTGCATAATTGTTTCAATATGTCTTTTGGTTTTCAAAAAATCGCTGAGGGAAATTCTGTCGAGAAAAGGAATAAGAAGAAACATCAGAATAACAATAGGTCTTTTCGACCGAAAGTCGAAAAGCCCTAATTATTCTCAAAAATCAAAGGTAACAATATATTGTTTAATCTTTTTTTAACAGAATCTATTCTACTACATTTTACATATATTTTATATTTGACTCTACAAAGCTGATTTCATTTTAGTTATTGTTCCTCAGGTGAGTTTTTTCATTTTCATTTTTTTTCATTACAGTTGATGTTACATTTTTAACAACTGAATATGATCAGCCAAAAACCATACAAAATCATTATGCTCTGGTGAAATGGTGAGTAACGTTATCTGGAACGCGTCTTCCATCCTCGGGTCCGTGAAATGCTTGCGTTAATGGCTGGTTGCTGTTTTCATTCATGTCTTCCTCATCTTCTGTTTGTCCAAGACTGATTGCAATGCTGAGCAGTACTGCATCAGGCATAAACGTCCATATTGTTTGTGGTTTCAACCTGATCTGCAAGTAGCAAATGTATATATTTCACAAAATATGTGCCAAGCTTTAAGTATAGTATGCGAAATCGTCTTTTAAGGCGGCCAGAGGTCCTCTTTCTATGACTTCTTGTGTTTGAGTAAGTCTGATAATATTTTTATTGTGCCTGTAGGTTGTATGTGAAATTATAACCTACTGCTTGCTTAATCTATTGGTGTAAAATATTTTGGTTTGGATGTTTTCATTGAAAGATGTAAAGGACTAGAGCAACTAACCATCAAAAATGGCCTCGTCTCCAAAATTGATTAAATTTAGATCCTAAATAGTGTAGACTTCTAGCTTAATTAACTGATTTTCTTTTTTCAATATCTCTGAAACTTTTCAAATAACAAGAGTTTGCAAAATGGTAGTATTTTAAAGTAAATTTGTAATAATAACAATGTTTAAAAAATTAATTGTTATATAAAAACATACTTCATGTCCCAGTGCATGTACGCAATGCTTCCTCACGCATCTAAAACTGAGAATTACCATGGTATTAGTTAAAAATGTACATGTATGAGAGCATTTCATAATATCCGTTGTGTTGGAATATAGTCAGCTATCTAATATTTTGAGATATTTTTTGTCTGTTGAAAATCGGTTTAACAAACGCTGATATACGAACATTAAAGTGGATGTGCAGCCATCTTGTACATTTAAGGATAAGAATGTTAACATTTCTTTAACTGGCTTGTGTCTGCCAGAAACTGGCCAAAACTGTTGCCAAACGATATAAAAGCTATAAATATGATATTCTTTTTGTTGTTTTGTATGCAAATTATGCATTCAAGAACAGGACAATGCATTTTTATCACTTAAAACAGCTGTCGAACTGCGCAGCTATAGACTCATTTAAAGAACTTATAAATCTGAAAAAAAATATGGGCATTTCTGATTGGATACCTCTTGAAGAAGAGGGGTCGCATCTCTAAAACCTTGGTCCACGATAAAGATGCCATCTTCCTGGATCTTTTTCTAAATGTCTTCTGCATTGGTCCTAATGATATGATATGATATGATCTAGTATGGACAAATCATTGTTCTTACTATCAGCAAGGTATGGACCAAGAACAGATACAAAGTAACCAGATGTTGACACGATGACCATTGGTTTTAAAAGAGGCCTGCTTTTGTGTACAGTGTAGGATCTTCTTTAAAAATAAAAGTTCGAACTCTTTTTAATGTAAATGTACGTTCCGTCAAGGACAAGTATTGCTTCCTTTCCAGAAGTTCCAAAGAGAGACGCAGCAAGAGGACGAGTGTGATCTTGAATTATTTCTTCCTGAGTCACATGTTGAAAAGCAAGATTGTAGTGAACAAAATTTTCCATAAGAGCTTGACAGGCTGTTTTCACAGCTCTTCGTAAACTGGATTTTGTCAGATTTAATGATGTGGCCAAACATCTAGTGGAAAGTTCAGAATTTAGTTAGCTCAGGAATATACTGTGGTTTCATTAATATTCAAGGGTATCAATTTTCGTGGATAAAGTGAAAATCACAGTTTCAAGGATACGTAAATTCGTGGCCAATGACCCTATCAATACAAATTGTTAGTAGAAAATGCACTTCAATGAACATTTAAATTCATGGTTAAACTTAAAAACGAAATCCATGAAAATTGGTACTCAACGAATATTGATGAAACCACAGTAGCCAATGTTGTTTTGGAGCTTCTTCTGGGTGGAGTATGTTTTTTAATCAGATGATGTTCAGTCTCAAACAAGATATGAAAATTTTCCTTGCTCAGGCCAGTGAAAGAAATGTAATCTTCGTCAGTTAGGTCTTCATTGCTGTCAAAATTGATTCTGTGAGATTTATTTGTCTGACATAGGTGACGCATTTTACCTAGGAGATCTAGCACCGAATATTTATTTAAAATACATGATCAGTTGCCTTCAGTTTTTTTAAGGGCCTCTGGAGTAAGGATTCCGTCTTTTAAATGATTGGGACAACATCTGTTTCTTTCTGCAATCAACATTGTTTGTTTTTAACAAATACAGAAAGTCTACATTCTGATGGCACTACAACCAACTTGAGCCAGGTCTTTTAGAGATGAAACAGTATACATGGTTCTTTATTGTTGATGAAACGAATTGTAATCGAATCGATGGTGGACTGATCTGCGTTGCTATTTTTTAAAAAGTCTGCAGTGGTTTTTAGTGGGGTCACGTGACCCCGTCTATTGGTTTACTGTCAGCCGAAGTCTCAAACCGGAAGGCACGCGTAGAACACATAAATTGAGTCTACGCGTAAGAAAATAGTGCAGAAAGTTTTCAACCATTTTAGTAAATATGTATTAAAAAAAACACGCATTAAATCTTTTTAAGTCCTCTGTGTATAAACAAAATTCTATTAGAAAATAAACAAATAGTTTTATTGATCAAAATATTCTTGCTCGGGTTCAAATGTGGAATGAGTTGCGTAACTGAATGCACAGCGCCGTTGACGATTCAGTTGGTGTACGAGCTCATTAATCAATAGAAGAGGTTGATATTGGCATCGAAATTAAAGTTCCCAAACGCAAGGTGCCATTTTTGAAAAGTTGTGAATTTTATTTTGACAATCTTTCACCTTAATACTACAAAACTTCATGCGCAAGCCGAAGTTAAAATCGGGACGGGTAATACACAGATGTTTTACAAATTAAAAAGGTGTTTCATTGGCTTCCAGTCTACTTGCGGTATGACTGCTGTTCGTCTCTAAAGGAATTTTGTACAAAGAAAATAAAAACAAGTCTAAATTTGCCTTCTCGTTCGTTGGCTGTTTAGTGGATTAAACTGAATTTAAATTTTAAACAATGCATTGTACATGTTAGCAAAATCTATAATAGATTGTACATTTTGGAAGACTTATACATCATATAATATATACAATCTTATCGATTGAAGAATCAAGTTAAATGTTAATGTTCATGTTTTCCAGCTTAGTTGGAATCAGGCTTGGGGTGAATTAGATTGTAAAATAATGCATTACATTACCATTACTTCATGAATTAGGGCATTAAATTACCATTACTTAATTTTCTTGAAGTAATGCATTACATTACCATTACATGAGTAAAGTAATTCATTACCATTACTTTGTGAAAAGTCAATAAGTTTTTAAAAAAAAAGTAATTTAAAAACTAAATAAAATGTTTATGTAAATATTTCATAAATAACACATGCTTAAAATATTTACAGGTTCGTGTTCATGTTCACTATCAGGTTCAAATTTAATGACTTATACAAGATTGCTGTTGCACTTGTAGTTCTCAAAGTAAGGTTGGTCCCGTTACATTTGCACGCTAATGGCGGAGTTGACAATCTCTGTTATTTATGTCTCTGATTTTCGGAGTATGATTTTTAATAAAAGGACTGTTTGTATCGTAATTCGTGTGGGTGATGCACGAGTTTACACAAAAAAGTAGTACGTGGCGAACAGATTTATTTTTACCTATTAATTTTGCATGAATCGCAACTGAAGAAAATCGTGTCAGATAAGTCGGTCTTAAAAATCAAAATGGCGACCGTGACAAATCTTTTTATTGTCAAAGTTCTTGGAATCTTATTGGAAAAGAAATATTTCTAACGTCAGGTGCCTGTCTTTGTTATCGGTATACAAATGTTCACTTTGTTTATTAATTCAGCAGTTTTAGAGTTTTCGGGGTTTTCATAAAACTTTTATTACGGATACCGTCCGACTTGTGGATTTTCCCTTGGATCACAAAATTGAATAAAAATAATGATTAAAATTATCTACTTTGATATAGTTGTTTGATTTACCCGGTTAGTAGTAATCTTTAAAAAAATTTCCTCGGGGCCTTATTTTACATAATATACCGTTGTGTCAATTTTCTACAATTATGAAGGCCGGGATTGAGTAAAATTTAGAAAAGTATCAGACAATTGTAAAAAAAAAAAAGCCAGATTAACATAGATTGTAACAACTAATTCAAACTCATAAATTTTGGAAGCATATTCGAGGAAATCCAGGATAATTACAAATTCAAACTTTCAAGACCCGTCTTTCAGTACTCTCAGTACTTTGATTGATGTTGGAAATCATCATCACTGTTAATGTCTGAGAGCTGCGTTCTCTGTTAAATGCTTACAGTCTTGGAACATTCTTTTCTGTTTATATGGCGACATCTGTTACAGACTCTAGACTCATTTGGGGCAGAAATAAAGAATTTTTTTGTAAATATTTGTAGATGTCCTGTTAACTGCTTTCTTGTCCCTTGTATGCCAGACCTGCTATATTTCCTTTATACCTCTTGAGGATATATCTTTTAAACGCAATTTCAAAAAGTGTCAAACACCTAAATTCCATCAAGAGTTATTGCCCTTGTCGTAACTCTTTTGTACTGAAAAACAGAAAACGGTTGATATCAACAACAGAAATATTATCCTCATGAATGTGGTCTATATTTGCTCAAATCATATCACTGTCTTGTTAAAACGAAATTCTGATGTGCATAGAAGTAAAACATGCCAAGTCAAATTTATTCATAAATTTTCATTCATCATCATCAGTCACCAAACAGAAAAGGTCTAGCAGGTCCCTTACTCTCAGTGACCTCTGTGAAATACAGAGGACATGGACCCGTGAGTATAGCCTATTGCCCTTTTATAATATATGATGAACAACGATCTACTATGGATATGAATACGCATTTACACAATCTCTCTTAAACGATATGAGATTGATAATAATTTAAAAGTCAATGTCACTGAGGGAGAAAATTAGTTCAAGGTTCCTTAAAAGTTTATATAAATGATAGATTGAGCACATTTTTGCAAGATATTGATTTAGAACTATTCAGTTTTCCACATTTACTCTGGCAAACCTACAAAGACAAAACAAAAATACTTTAAAGGAATGCAGGTAAATTTACATCATTTTGAAAAATTGTAATGATTAGTGATATCAATTAACAACTGAATCTTGCCAAATATTTTGCAAAGTAAGTTAAAGTTACTAGCTAAAGCAGAAATATGATTACCATGCGCTAGTCTGAAATTCAGTAACCAAATGCAAATATAGAGAAGTAGGCAATTCAAATCCATTAAGATGTGTGTGATGATACCACAGTTGCTCTTACTGAGTCCAACAAGAGAGTTGATTCATGGCAGATAAAATGACAGATTTTGTCAGTACTTTCTGTGTCCTAAACTTACAAGGAAACGAAGATCTGGCTTCCTGATGTCACCGACTACAGGTATGAATAGTAATCACCGGAACATGAATGTACAAATGTACACGTTTTCTTCGTGCTAAGTAGACAACTTTGTTTTATGATTTTACTAGTGATTATTTGGTTAGCAGTAACATATACTCATGATATTGTCTATATGAAAAATATTTTTTACTTATCAAAACAACCATTTAGACTGGTTTATAGAGACAGTTACTGGCGACTGTGATTTTCTTGTGAGCCCCTACATAAATCAAGTTGGTTACTATAATGAATATTATATATTAGATCATCTGCTTTTGGAAATAAGTAAATAAAATAACCTTTATAAAAATTTGCGGAAGTGATGTCAGCCCTTGTTGCTGGATATATTTAATGAAAACCACATTCAAATTTATCTTTAGATACTTTAATGCAAAAAACATGCTAGCTTTAAGGGGTCCTGCCTACCACCACCAGAAAAGGATGTTCGTCAGCGAATGGATCCAGCTAAATTGGATAATTTTCTTGAATTCATGAAATCTTCTCGCATGAAAAACCAACCATTTGAGTAGAAGAAAATTCGGACATCGAAGGGGAAAATAATAGAGACACCAAACATGATCAGGTGCATGGCACTACAAACAATTACTGATCAATATCAACAATATTGCAAAGAATTGTAAAATATACACTCTCTAAGCAAATATGCTATGTTAGTCAATAAGGATATAGATAAATAAGTATGTTTTTCTATCACGGTTTTACACAGAAAACAATCATTGAATCTTTAATGATATATAGGGAGGAGTACAATGTTTAGAATTCTTCAAAACTGCATCTCAACCATCCGTAAATCTTTTGAAGGCTTTGACTTAGAAGAAGGTGGAAGAAGTTTTGAAGAGCTTATTGACATTGTAACACAAATTGGAAAATGACGAGGAACGTGCAAAAGAATTTACAGGATGTTTTACTCGCTGTCAAAAGATATCTTTGGTAGACAGACTTAAGTTAAAATTAGTTTTCATTGCACGTGGTTACTTACGTGCATTGATTCTGATATCTAATGGAATGAGATAATGAACTATATACGACAAGTCCAAACTATCTCTGGAACATTTGAAAAAACATCCGAGTAAATTAGATTATTAGTACCTTTGATTTTGAGGTCAAATTGCGCTCAGGAAAAGTTAACCACATTGCCATTGATACGTATACGTAAACCAGTACCCCAGATATTAACTGTTACCACAGGTGCTTGAGGACAGGATCGAACCCCCCCCCCCCCCCCCCAAGTATATAGACCCCGGGACTAAATTATTTTTTTTTTATTGCGTAGACCCTGAGGTCCACGCAGAAAATATGAGCTAGCCTGGTTCCTGTGCGTAATGGGTAGCTCAGTGAACCAGGCTAGCACAGGTTTTTCTGAATCGGGATCGGGATGCCATGCCATATGCACATGTGGACACAGACCACAATTATTTTTCCCTCTTATTCCTTTATACAAAAATAAATCATATAAAAAATTCCACCGGCTCAAATGAGTTCAAATACAGCATACATATAGAATGACACTAGTCCAACAACATATCGAAACTACAGGAAAATCAATCGAGAGGGGACTGAGATATGGCCCCTAAAATAACCCCTACCATGAAAAATTCACTTTCACTTTGGAATTTGTGTAAACATTGGCCTCTTTACACCCTTTCTATTGCGCCTGTAAAGATAATTTTTCTAAATTTTTTCCTGCCTGTATTTTTTTTCAAACCTTCTTCTTTCCATCCATGCCATAAAAGGAACCAAATTCGACCATTTAGTACCCCTAGGAATTTTTAAAATAATACATACATTTTTAGAATGGAACTACTTGCGTGGTCAATGAGCACGGGGTAAAAATAGTGGTATGTGACCATGTAAGTTGAAAGGTGCTGTAATTGTAAAGTTGTCGGTAAACAGTACAGAAACAAAGTATTCCTTTTAAACTAAAGAAATGCTTGGCATGTGATATGAACTATCAGTATTATGAAATAAGTTAATGTTATGCCGAAACTACAACATACATCAAATAGCATAATTTGCAATGTTTTCCGAATACACATGAAACTTAACTTTACTTTTATAGTAGGCGAGGCTAGAGAACTTCCCGATTTTATATCAAAGAACTATATATGATATTAGTCAAATTTGGCCCTGTGCTGCTCTCGAAACGGAATAATATGTTCCGTCCGGTTTGGTTTTTTGTTTTATCGGTAATGGCAGCCATGAGCTTGGCCTGCTGTTTTTGTTTGCATCATTTTCTGGAATTCGGCCTATCTAAGGAGTAAGTTTTATTTTATTCATGTCAATTTATGTCCATTATGATCTTGTGTATCTAACGATGTCATGCAATATCTCTTACTTTGTTTAAATTCTGCAACTGCATTGTTTTGTGTAAGCGCGTGTTCGCAATATAGGATATGCATAGGCCTGTTTAGCTAGCATGTTTTAGTCACACATTTATCTGTGTATATGTCGTCGGGTAAAGTTTAGTCATATAACATTCAGTATTGTCACAGCTTATAATTACTGCCATATTTTTGGAAATTGTTATATTAGTCAAATTCTGACTTTTATTATTGTACTTTTCAGTTTTTCACCCTCTCACGAGGTCTGGATTTTAGTAATAAATAGCCGATATACATCACAGTGAAAAATCCTTTAATTCGGGCTATATCCTATGGATCTTCGCCAGACTAGGAAGATGACTGATCTTGGATTTCAGCAATATGAACAACGTGTTTCAAACTTTACATCAAAGTTGTTAGACATTAAAAGAAACATCGACTCTATCATTGCCAATACGAAACATATGGACTTAGCACAGGGTCAAAATATCATTGACAATATCCATAAGCACTTGGAGTATTACGAACTTCTTAGTGACAAGTACATAACTTATTTAAGGGGTCATAGAACCGTGGAGAGTTCAAATGAAGAGGCCTCTCACAGACTAGTCCGCTCATCTCTATGTGACAAGACCGCAGCCTTTGTCAATCAGTTGCAGTCTGCACTGCCGAAGATGGAATCATCCAAGGCCCCATCGCTTGTTCCCTCAGTCATATCGGGAAAATCAGGATCAAGTCAACTTACTGCTGTCTGGATGCAACATTCTGCCAATGTTGAGAAAGCAAAAGCACGTTTGAAGTATGCTGCCGAGGAGGCTGAGCTCATCAAACAGGAAGCTGCCTTGAAAGCCAGCAGGAATTTGTTGACAGTGAAGCGTGAACTGGAAGAAGCTGAATCCGGGTTGAGTGCTATCTGTAAAGTGTTGGACTTTTCCCAGTCTGCCACAAAATCCGTGGAGAGTGATCATGGCAGTTACAAACCCCCTGTGTCATCCAAGTTTCATGTGCTTGGTTATATGGATGATAACAGAGATGATCGTACCCCCCCTCCAGATGTTCCTCCTGAAGTGAACGTTCATGAACATGATAGTGACAAACCTCTTCCTCAAAAACCTACACATCCATGTACCGAGCCCTCCTTGTGTGCACCAGAAAATAAGACAGATGAAACAAACCCAAGTGTCGTTTTATCCACTCCTAAGCAGAATCCGACTGAAGCCGCTGACTTGGCAAAATTAGTTGCCAAGAACCAGTTACTGCCTAGGAGACTCTGGAACTTTAATGATGATTCCGGTCGATACCTGACATGGAAATACAGTTTCATGAATGTCATGAGTGAAATCAGTGCAACAACTCTGGAACACTTGGACCTGTTAGTGAATCACCTTGGACCAGAGTCCAAAATCACAGATGAAAATATACGAGCAACAAATTCGCGGAACCCAGAGAAAGCAGTCAATAATATATGGGAGCGTCTGGACCGTGAATATGGTAGTGCAGAGACTATTGAACTGTCACTTAAGCAGCGCATTAGCAGTTTTTCTGCTCTTTCAGATGGTGACCGCAAGAAATTTATGGACTTGTCTGATCTAGCTGCAGAAGTGGAATCAGTGAAGTGCGATCCTGTGTTTAGCACAGCATTTTCATACTATGACACATCCAGTGGCATCAACGAATTTGTACGTAAACTGCCAAAGCGTTTCCGTGAAAAGTGGGCTTCAGAATGTGACAGATATAAGATGAACAATCATGTTTCGCAAGTACCATTCTCTGTGTTTACGAAATTTCTGAGTGATCTCGCCCGTGTGCGCAACGATCCTAGTCTTCTGTTTGAGAGTTCCTCTACCCATACTGGCCATGGAAACACACATCCAGCTCAGCAGAGGAGCAAGAGTGGACTACACAATGCTTATCGTCAAATGGCTGTGTCAGCTAAGAAGACGGATGTTACGACAGATGTGAACTCTAACATTGTCAGTGTGAAATGCCCCATCCATGGAACTAGTTCAAGTCATTCGCTTAAAGACTGTATGAAATTCCGCGGAAAAACGTTCAAGGAACGCAAGGACTACCTTTTCAAGAACGGCTACTGTTTGAAGTGCTGTGGCTCAAGACGTCACCTTCGTAAAAACTGTAAAGAAAGTGTGAAATGTGACATGTGTGGATCTACAGAGCATGTTACAATCCTTCACCCGGAACCTGAGTCCAGAAGTGAGCATGAGGGGGAGCAGCCTAGAGTGAGTCACGAGGGGGAGAGTCTCCATTTAGGCACCTACTGTACTGAAGTATGTGGAACTAAGTACAGCACCAGCAAGTCATGCGCAAAGATTGTACCAGTATATGTGTACCCAGTTGGTGAACAATACCTTGCGCGCAAGGTGTACTGCATGATAGATGACCAGAGCAACAAATCGTTAGCCACATCTGCCTTTTTGATGCCTTTAGGGAGTGTGGTGGGCAAACTGAATATGTTTTATCTTCATGTGCCGGAAAGTTTGTTTCCTCAGGACGCAAGGCATCTGGATATTTCGTCCAATCGTTTGATGGATCATGTACTCTAAGTTTACCTTGTTTGATAGAGTGTAATGACATTCCGAACAATCGGCATGAAATGCCGTCTCCTGCAGTGGCAGATAACTATACGCACCTTCGTGACATTGCACCCTTCATACCTGATCTTGATGACGGTGCTGAAATTGAACTCCTGATCGGAAGGGATCTAGTCACTGCACACCACGTGTTGGATCAACGTGTTGGAGAAGAGGGACTTCCTTATGGCCAGAAGTTACCCCTTGGTTGGGTTGTCATTGGAGATGTGTGATAAGTGTAAATAAGACTTCGATTCTCATGAATGGAAGATCCACCCATTTACAGCCCTGTGAAAGTGAATTTATTGTGGAAGAGGAGCCTATCTTTCAACGTATACCAGGGGATGAGAAACCAGGGTTATCGATAGAAGATCGTAAGTTCCTACATATCATGGATGCTGGTTTCCAAAGAACGTCTGATGGCAAGTGGCAAGCTCCGTTACCCTTTCGCCATTGTAGACCTGTCTTACCTGACAACAGGTCACTTGCTCTTCGAAGAGCCAGATCATTGGACATTAGCTTGAGATGTAATCACCTCAAATATGAACAAGTTAAGGAATTCATGGAGAGACTACTCATGAACCAGCATGCTGAGTTAGCACCTGAGTTACCTATGTCAGTGGAGCGATGGTACCTACCTATGTTTGCAGTGTATCATCCCAAGAAACCAGACAGTGTGCGTATTGTATTCGACTCATCTGCCAAGTTTCAAGATGTGTCCTTGAACAGTGTTTTGTTTCAAGGCCCTGATTTGTGCAACAGCCTGCTTGGTGTCTTGCTAAGATTCCGAAGAGAAAAGATAGCAGTCACCATGGACGTTGAGCAGATGTTTCACAATTTCAAGGTCCCAGAAGACCAGCGTCGTTACTTACGATTCCTGTGGCACATGGACAGTGACTTAGACCAGCCATTGGTGGACTTTCAGATGACGGTTCACGTTTTCGGCAATAGCCCGTCACCGGCCGTGGCAACGTTTGGTCTCAGGAGGGCAGTTGAGGGATCCCCAGAAGATGTGAGGGATTTAGTATGTAACAACTTCTATGTGGATGATGGCCTTTTATCCTGCGCAACTGAAGAGGAGGCCATTAGCCTTGTGCATCGTACCAAGGAAGCACTACAAGATGGCGGAAACATTCGACTTCACAAGTTTTGCTCCAATAGCAGGAGAGTGTTAGATTCATTTGCCCCAGAAGACCTGGCAAAGAACTTGAAAAACCTTGACTTTGTATCGAATACCCTTCCAGTACAACGCAGCTTGGGATTGTTATGGAACACTGAGATGGATGAATTTACCTTTAAAGTCAACACAGTAGAAAAAGCATACACTAGACGAGGCTTGTTGTCTACTATAAACAGTGTATATGACCCGATTGGCTTTGCCCAGCCTGTCGTCATCAGAGGCAAGTTACTGTTACGAGAGATGATGTCTGTGACGACAAATACGGACTGGGATGAACCGTTGCCTGCATTTCTGCATGATGAATGGTCATCATGGGTTGATTCCCTGAGTCACCTGGAAAGCTTTTGTGTGCCGAGGAGTTACAGCAGTTCGTTTGTCAACGCCACCAGACGTGAAGTGCTTGTGTTCTGTGATGCTTCGAAGGACATTATTGCTGCTGTGGCATATCTCAAACTTCAGGAAAATGAGACGTCAAGCATCAGTTTCTTGCTTGGAAAAGCCAAGGTTGCCCCCGCCCATGGGCACACTATCCCTCGGCTCGAGCTGTGTGCGGCAGTTTTAGCAACCGAAATTGCCGAGATTGTGAGAGATCAGCTGAACATCCCACCACAGGACTTTCATTTCTTTTCGGACAGTCAGATAGTACTTGGCTATATCTCAAACGAAAGTCGTAGATTCTATGTGTACGTGGGAAACAGAGTGGCACGCATTCGTCTCTTCAGTATGCCAACCCAATGGAAGTTTGTTCAATCTGAACTTAATCCAGCAGACGTTGCCACCAGGCCTGTACACCCTTCTATGCTGCAAGATACAAGCTGGATATGTGGACCAACCAGCCCGCTCAGTGCTCCAATTGAACACTTTGAATTAGTGGACCCAGGGTGTGATGTGGAAATTCGCCCAGTGTTAGTCAGCAACAAGACAGACATAATAGATGTAGTACAGTCAAATCATGAGACAAAGCCACCAACTTGTCAGACAGAAGTATTCTCTGAGAGGTTCACTAGATTTTCCAAGTGGGACAGGCTTATACGTGCAGTCGCCCGTCTGAAATTTATGATTCGACAGTCTCAGAAAAACATTGACAACTTACCTGATAGTCCCAGTGATCCGGAACTCTTGAAGGAGAGTGAACGCTCCATCATTGCGTCAGTTCAGAGAGATGTATTCAGCACAGAATTTCGATGCATTGAAAACTGCCTGGACATTCCACATTCTAGTACTATCAGAACTTTATGCCCAAAAATTGGTGCAAATGGACTGTTACGTGTTGGTGGACGGTTGAACAATGTGTCTGTTGATGTGCTAAACGATAACATGCGCAACCCTATTATCCTACCAAAGAACCATCATGTTAGTTATCTCATCATACGTCATTTACATTAGAAGGTATTCCATCAAGGTAGACTTTTTACAGAGGGAGCTGTACGTTCTGCCGGATTCTGGGTAGTGAATTCAAAACGGATGACCAATTCAGTGATAAGGACTTGCGTTGTATGTCGTAAACTTCGGGGACAGCCAGGATGGCAGCATATGGCGGATCTTCCAGAGGATCGTTGTGAACCGTGCCCCCCATTTTCGTATGTGGGAGTTGACACTTTTGGCCCATGGCCAGTTGTTCATCGAAAAACAAGGGGCGGAAGTTCAAATCAGAAACGTTGGGCGATATTGTTTACCTGCCTTGTAACTCGAGCTATTCATATTGAGGTCATCGATGAACTTACCAGTGCTGCATTCATAAATGCATTGAGACGTTTTATTGCAATTCGTGGTCAAGTCACACAATTCCGCTCCGACAGGGGAACGAACTTTGTCGGCGCTGTAAGCGATCTCTCCATAAATGCGGAATTCATCGAGAATGGTCCTGTTTCCAAGTTCCTCTCAGATTCCCGGATTGTGTGGAAATTCAACCCTCCTCACGCTCCACACATGGGAGGA
Organism: Magallana gigas; assembly: GCF_963853765.1. Lineage (NCBI taxonomy): Eukaryota > Metazoa > Mollusca > Bivalvia > Ostreida > Ostreidae > Magallana > Magallana gigas. Next base: position 5,149,615 of record NC_088858.1, on the reverse strand, counting down.
GCATGGGAGAGACTCATCGGTGTTTCAAAAAGAGTTTTGAATGCCATGTTACTTGATCACCAGCAAAGAGACATCACACATGATGTACTGACCACATTGATGGCAGAAGTGTGTGCTATTGTTAACAATAGGCCATTAACAGATGTTTCTAGTGATCCGGAAGCACCTACTCTACTTACCCCGTCGATGCTGTTGACAATGAAGACAAAACATGATGTTCAACCTTTCCCTTCATTTGGTTCCAAGGATGCCTTAAAATCTACCTGGAAACGTGTGCAAGTGATGGCAGATGAATTCTGGCATAGATGGAAAACTGAGTACCTCCATAACCTACAATATCGCAGGAAGTGGCAGGGCCATGCTGTGGATTTGAAACACGGAGACTTAGTTCTATTGATTGAAGATGATTCCCCGCGAAACGAGTGGCCCACCGGTATCATACAAAGAACATTCCCCAACCAAGACGGAAAGGTCCGCAAAGCTGAGGTTGCAGTTTTTAAGGACAATAAACGTGTCACTTATGTGAGACCAGTCACCCGACTCATAACCCTTTTGGAGACTGATTGACATTTTGTGTACTTAGAATTTGTGATTTGTTAAGTCAAGACTTGTGTACCACGACATGAAGTTAGCTCAGTATATGTAGCATCGGATTATGTTATTACAGAAGTATGTAATGCAGAGTTAATTCTATCTTGTAATTTTTTGGGAGTTAAGTGATTTCTGGTAGAAATCAGAGGGGGAGTGTGCTGCTCTCGAAACGGAATAATATGTTCCGTCCGGTTTGTTTTTTTGTTTTATCGGTAATGGCAGCCATGAGCTTGGCCTGCTGTTTTTGTTTGCATCATTTTCTGGAATTCGGCCTATCTAAGGAGTAAGTTTTATTTTATTCATGTCAATTTATGTCCATTATGATCTTGTGTATCTAACGATGTCATGCAATATCTCTTACTTTGTTTAAATTCTGCAACTGCATTGTTTTGTGTAAGCGCGTGTTCGCAATATAGGATAGGCATAGGCCTGTTTAGCTAGCATGTTTTAGTCACACATTTATCTGTGTATATGTCGTCGGGTAAAGTTTAGTCATATAACATTCAGTATTGTCACAGCTTATAATTACTGCCATATTTTTGGAAATTGTTATATTAGACAAATTATGACTTTTATTATTGTACTTTTCAGTTTTTCACCCTCTCACGAGGTCTGGATTTTAGTAATAAATAGCCGATATACATCACAGGCCCCCAAAATTCGCTATTTTTGAAATGATTCAGGAACATTAACTTGTTGTGTTATTTTAAAAAAGAGTTGACATGAAATATGTTTTTCACCCATTTATTTGATTTATATGCACTCACTGGCAGTATATGACGTCAGAAGTGACGCTATTTTTATAATTCAATCAAAATCAACCAAAATTTGACATTTTTCTTACCTTTTTTCGAATGGGAAATATAGAGCGACTCTTTGAACAAGAACGAACTTTTTGTCACTTATAAGTATTGTACAGATACATCTTTGGTGAAAATATTTTGTTTGTTCAAGCAGTCGCTCAATGTTTCCTTTAAGAAAAACTGCCTCAAAACAAGCCGTTTTATGCTAAAAATGAGAAAATGGCGGGAAAAGGTCAACTTTATGATGTCATATTTTTAAATTGTGGGCACTAAAATCAAAATAAAAATTAGGAAAAAAATTCAAATGTATATTTGTACAAATAAAACAAAGAATTACAGTAAAATGACAAAGTTCATTTTAGGGGGCCATTTTAGGCTCAAACCATATATAGTCCTTTTAAAAAGAAATCACAGAAATGATTCAACTGCACGCTTTTAAACGATGGCTATGCTTAGTATATGTATAATAATAGACATTGCAGTAGTTTTACACGTCAATTATGCCAAATTTCAATGAAGAAATTTACGTACAAAATTTGCTAACAAAACACACGACATTAAAAGGTACCGCGTTATTTCGCCTCATGTTAAATTTCACCCCTGACGACGAGACGGGTATGGTTGTATTACGACTTTGACATCGCTTTAAATAAAGGTCGAAATGATCAGGCAAATTACAAATAAACATGTGTACGTTTTGTTCGCTAATATTTCCAAAGTCTGCTTTCTTTACAATCGATGCATAGCATGCGGGTTGAATAACCCTAATCATTCGGGGGACGAAACCAAGCGGTTTCCTTTTCTAAACATTCTCGTGATGCATTTTAGTTTGTTTTTTGGTTTGCCCAAAGAGAAATTAGTTTTATTTACTTTGAATATTTCTAACTTTGAAAGGAGACTGATTATGCTGGTGTAAATAGGAGAAAGTCTATAACTTTCTAAGATAAATGATTTGTATGGAAAAAAATTTGATACTTTAATTACAAAAAAAATCGGACAAAGCAGCTTTAAGCGTTTAAGTATGATTGAATAATTATGTCACTGTATAAAAGAAAATGCATCAAATATGAAATTTTTTAATTTACACAAAGCTGTCACTGCATAGTTAACAAAGTAGTGCGAATCGTAATGTGGTGAATTCTACTATTTGCGCACACATTACGATTCGCACTACTTTGTTAACTATGCAGTGACAGCTTTGTGTAAATTAAAAATTTCATATTTTGATGCATTTTTCTTGAGATTTTAACTTTTATACAGTGACATAATTATTCAATCATACTTTAATGCTTAAAAACATTTAATCGGGAAATTCTCTAGCCTCGCCTACTATAAAAGTAAAGTTACATGTGTATTCGGAAAACAACAAAACATTGCAAATTATGCTAGTTGATGCATGTTGTAGTTTCGGCATAACATTAACTTATGTCATAATACTGACAGTTCATATCACATACCGATCATTTCTTTAAAAGGAATACTTTGTTTCTGTACTGCTTACCGACAACTTTACAATTACAGCGCCTTTGAACTTATGTGTGCACATGGCACGGAATCCCAATCCCGATTCAGATAAACGTGTGCTAGCCTGGTTCCCTGAGCTACCCATTACGCACAGGAACCAGGCTAGCTCATGCGCAGGCTGAATTTTCCCCATAGCATCCGGTTTAACCTCGCTTATATATTTTCTGCGTGGACCTCAGGGTCCACGCAATGAATCTGTTTTGTTGAAAAATTCAAATGGTTGTCATTGATAAAACATCGTACACGACAGGTACACTTCCCTGAATTTATGATCGTCGGTTCCTATTGAGATACCAATACTCACTGCGTCTATATATGTTTCATGATAGCTGCAGGTCTGTAGCTACCGGTTTGAAAAAAAATTCGGATGGACGACCTGGGAGCTACAACGCCTCCCATAGTAAAAAAAAACTTGCAATTTATAGCGCACAATTAAATTAATCAAAAATATGTATATCACGTTAAAAATGTTATTGATTGTAATCAAACGTATTCTTTGCATTCTTATGATATGGTGATTTGAATTGTTTTTAAAATTTAATTAACTGTTGGTGTTTTCTGTTTTCAAACATAATCAAATTTTTTTGTCGGAAGAAAAGTCGTATATGTATTTGTAAACTCCCGCACTGCTTACTCATCTTTGAATACCCGGAAGTAAAGCATACCTGCTGTAGGGGGCAGATAACTCTTTCAGTAACGAAAACTCTAGTTTATGGGAAGACTGAATATAAAATATTAACAACGAAACGATATGGATATTCAACAAGAACTCTGAGAGTATTGCATGGACATTACACGCCCCCTACCGGTTTGTATTATTCCATGAAACCTTCGAAGCATACATCTATTTCAAAACTCTTATAAACGAGATGTTATGCTTTAATCAGAAATAAAAGAACAGAGGAAATTCAAACAACATAGTTGATATAGAAATTAAATTAAAAATGGGTAAAATAATACTCTTTTTTATCTCCTATAATATCGCCAAGTCCATTAAGTATTTGCTGGTAGAAATTTGAGAAAACAATGCACTGTTGTGCAGAATATCATTTCTTAGCGTCTTCTGTACCCCGAATCAACAGACCAACCCGATAACGAACCCGATTGTAATAATACAAAAAACCCTGTCGATTAAATTTACAACAGAATGCTTGACACTATTTTACAGAACTTATTTGTTTGTTAGAAACAATAAAAGGACTGGTACAAGTAATGCACGATATCATTACTGACTACATACTTACCTCGTTTATTCAATACACCGAACCCGATAACGAACCCGAACATTAAAAAATTGGAATATAAAAATTCATTTTTCTCGAAAACATGTCAACCAGACGCTACAAAAGTGTAAACTTGATCGGTAGTTTGACATTTTGAAGCTGTTCAGCAAATTTCATATTCCTCAAACGCATAAAGAAAAAGTGTGGAAAACTGAAGTGGGACAGACAGACGGACGCAGAGGAAAACTATAGTCCCATCCGGTGAAACCGGTAGGGGACTAATAATAAATCTTTGACACAGTGTTATTCCTAATGCTGTAAAAAATTATAACAATATTGTAATACTATATCTTAACATATGAAAAGATAAACATCAAATGTAAGATTAAAACAGTGATAAGGAAACGGAACGAAAATGTCCTAGACGTTAGCACCAGTGCTTGTTGTCCATTTACAAGAGCAAAGAAAGATAACTTAGAAAATACGTTAATATATCAGTCGTTAATAAATACTTTACACTCTCGGCGATGTGTTAGAACATTTTTTCGATGATTCTAAAAGTAACCGGATTTTTTTTTTATTCTGCCTTTTATATAGACAAATATAATTAGTTCTGTAGTGTTAATATAACGATTATATTTTCAACGAACTGATTAGCTAGGTGGTTTCACGGAGAACTACTACATACTGGAAAATGGGTTATACCATCCGGTACAATCGTTTTAAGCTCACCTGAGCTGAAAGCTCAAGTGTCTTTAAAAATCTTCTTCTCAGAAGCCAGATGACTAAAAAAGCTGAAACTTGTGTCTAAGTAGCCTTAGGTAAGGTAGAGTCAAGTTTGTTCAAATCACGACCCACGGGGGAAGGACGGGTTAACAACGTTTGGGGGGGGGGGGGACGGGTTAACAACGTTTGAGGGGGGCAAAAATTTATAAAGGAATATATAGGGATTACTTTTACAGATGATTGTTAATATTTCCTGTACTGTGTGTCTTTGTCTTGTACCTTAATAGTATTCTCTGTGAGGTTTTCTATAGCTATGGTATGTCACTTACTAAAGTACATTTTTGTAATTAGTGTTTTCTTTGCCTTAAAGAGTGCAACAAATTCGAAATATAGGGAACAATTTTTTTCTAAATACCCATTTGCCTAAAAAATCTGTGACTTTAGTAAAAGCAACCTCAGATAATGTAGATTTAAATGTAGTCAAATCAAAATCTTGAGAAGTACGGTTGGGCCGTATTTGGGATCCAGTTTAACAAAGAGAAACATTTTGAATATTCACAAAAGCTAAAATGTTATGTAATATTTTTTTTACCTATATGCAATTATTTTGACATTTTGCTGATTCTTTAAAATTGTTTAGACTGACCCCTGGACAAATTATTGGGCCTCACAAGGGGTTCAGAGTTTTATGAAGGTTTATATCCCATATATATAAACAATTGTTTAGGAGCTTTTTGAGAACTGCAGTGTTTAACATGTGATATGTCTATAATTTAATTCTGGTTGAAACGCGCTTTCTGATTGGCTAAAAAATTATTTTATATTGTATAAAGAATGTTGCCTACCTCATAGTAAGACTAACGTCAAAAACGTATCATTATGCCTGACGTTACGTTTGAATTTTGTACACTTTAAAGTCATTTTAAAGGTCAAATGACCGTTTTTATCTACAGTGAAGAGTAAAAAAAATTAAATTATCAGCAATGAATTCAATAATTATTAGTTTTATAAGATATAAAATGGTTTGAAACAGTTTACACTTTTTAATAAACCGCTTCGCGGTTTATAAAGCGTAAACTGTCCCAAACCATTTTGTATCGTTTAAAACAAATAAATACTGAATTCATTCCTTAAATAAAATCATCCTGTAAGAAAAGGGACTAATGATAATAAACATAAGAATATCCATGGGGGAAAATGGATTTTAATTTATACAGGACCAACATGTATTATACTATATTGTCCAGATAGTTTGTATTATGACTCCATTAAACTGATTTTATCAAACCTTTTGTTCCTCAGAGAACGTATGGCTCTTGGTTTAGGGTTACCCCATATGGGAATGTAATGGCAATGGCAGCAAAAGTCGTAAATAACCTTTTCTTCTCCAAGACAACTGTGAGAAAACTGAGAGTGTATGACGATATGAACTGAAGATACGATAACTATGATGCAATATGCATCTATCAAAATGATTAAAATATGTCATATGGTTTCGAATCAGGCCTTAAGAGTGGGTCCAATTTTTAACAAATATTCTTTCCTCCCTAATGAGTGTAAGGAAAACCTAAACGCATATTTATTATGTCCATAATACCCTCTACTTAAATTATCAAAAAAACCTTGGCCTCTTATTAAAATGTTTCGGGTTGGACAAAGAGCAGCGCAGAAAATGTCGAACCTAAAATATATTTCAACAAATAATCCATATTTAAAATACATATAAATTGGGAGACTGTCATATGTTTGTTCTAAATTTTTATGTTGTGTCATTTGATCTCGAACAAAGCTCTGTGCTCTTGTCTTTATGCCATGTCGTGTCTTTTCTCAGAATGTATTTAATGCTACAAGGGTCTAGTATATTTGAATAAAATAGCAATATACAAACATTTATTTTTATGTAAATAAAATAGACGATATTACATCGATTGGTTTTTTTTATTTACCTTAGAAATTGCGAGTGTAATTTTAAACTAAAATCCTATGTTTTTTTAATTTTTGAAAATTATTACAATTAATTTCAATTGTTTTGGCGGAATACATGTATTAAAGTTATGTCATCTTTCTAATAAAATTTTTATGTCATCTTTCTAATAAAATTTCGTCATATTTGACAAACCGTCAAAGCTCTTTTGCAATGACGTTCAAAGTAAGATTCCTTCCATCCATATTTTTACTCACCGGTGCACAAAATAAGACTTAACGATTACTTGCAGAAAATACATTCTTTAAATCCCTCTGTGAGCAATTTCTATTCGACAACTTGTCTTCCTTCCTCCCAACTCTGTTCCATGCAGGTTGTTGCTGGAACATGGTCTTCTTCAGTCGTATTTTCATTTCCGGGACTTTTCTTTCCAACCAAATGCCAATTCCGTACCCACATGGAAACGCCACAGCACAAATAGCAAATGACCGGCCTGTTGCTCTGACTATGATATGCCAAAAATCTCTGAAAGATGAGGGCGTAGATTTAAAAACCTTGATTATGGACGACAATACAACTACATTTGTGAGAGCTAAAAATGCTGTATCGGACCAGCTGAAAAACTGCAAAGACAAACGTCACATATTGCAGAATTTTTGCAACTCCGTCTACAAAGTCGGAGAGGTCCATATGTCCGTTGCTAACATCAGTTACCTTAAGAAATGTTTCGGTTATACGCCATTGAACAAAATAAAGGCAATGAGGAAGGAATTTGCCAAAATCTATCAGCTACTGCTCCTATGCTTCTGACCACACGGATTTAATGAGACATTGTGTGGCTACATTCAAAATCAAGACACATATCAACACAAGAGTTTTAACTTTGCCGAAATTTACAGGAGAAATGCTCAAAGCATCTTTATCTGGTGTATTCAGCAAACATGCGGAAAGTGCGGGGAAACTTTAAAACCAACTTCCAACGGAAATGAAAACTTACATCAGATGATTGCCATGAAAGCACCCGAATCCCAACACTATTCTGGATCGGGCAGCCTTTCAAGCCTTTCATTTAGAGTCGCTGCAGCCATTGCCCAAAAGAATGGGGAACGCGACTTTATTGTAAAAGTAATACCAAATGCGTTAGCGATAACCACAAGTAAATTAAAGACTTACTGTCTTCGTATTTTGAATACTTTTCATAAAATACAAAAACTAAGTAAACAAGACCAGCTGCCTGTCACCAGGAAAACGGACAATCACAAGACCAGGATATCCTGACCGTATCCTCGACAACAGACACAACAAACTTCACGGCAGGCAAAACTCCATCGGCTGCGTCCAAAAGAAGATCGACAGTCTTCATTGGTATTGTCGAAACTACATGAAGGCACAACATACGAAACAAGTGTAGATTTTGCAGTTTCCTCCGAGAGACAAGAGAAACTAGTCGCAGAAATCCAACGCAAATCAACAAGTTTAAGAAAGCTAAAACCTGTAGCTGCTCAAATGTCTCATTCTACGCTCATTGTGCAAGATCTGGAGACTACAGGATTTTGTAAGTACTTTTCACTTATACAATTATATTGAATGTGAAATGTAGTACATGAATTCACATTCAATGGTCTCTTTGGTTCAAAGTGTGAATTTTTGTAATGGTTTTTTTAGAACACTGATATTTTTTAACAATTAAATATTTTCATTTTAGCCACAAGTAGCAGTATTATTCAGACATCTGCAGCTTCTTTCCATTCTGACGTGTCAAAAAATTCGTGCAACCTTCTAACGGTTTTATTCTTCCAACGATCCAAAAGCTAGAGATGCACGGGTTGCAAATGTATAAGAGTTAACCCTAGTTTCGTCATGTGGAGAGAGACACGCTCTAGTTTTCTTTTCCTTTGATTGTAGCACAATTTGAACATTTTGGTATCTTGTTTTACTAAAACGTCGTCGGTTTCTCAGACACTGTAAAATTGTTCCAGAAAGTATACCTCGATCAGCCATCATATGAACATATAAAACATAAGTTTTAGCGCAGTCATTTGCACTGGAATTTGAATCTTTAAATACACACAATGCTGAACATGATGTATCTATGTTGAAAAACTTACTAACAGACACAACAAATGTGGAGGAGTCACTCCGCAATGCAGTTTTTTCTACCAGTTACGTCATCGCAAACAACGAAAAACTATCAAATAAGGACAGAAGCATTGGAAGTTTTTCTGACTTAGTATTTTCAAACGTTCTGACAAAGAGTCAATGTTCTACTCTTATTTGAAACAGTATATGTATATATTGTTCACCTGTATGAAAAATCAGATTGAAGGCCTTCGGTGTCAACCCTAAAGTATTAATGCCCGAGTTTTATAGTTTACACTCATTCATACTCAGGCTCACACACCAACACGATTGCATAGTTTACAAGTCTTGATTTTTGAACACGATTACCCTCCATATAAAGTGACCTTTCACTTTAGTTCATTTTAGAATTTTGTCATCTTATATATACGATGATGCCTTGAATGATAGATCAATTGATGCATCTTAGATCTTGGGATATGATGTCCCAAAAAAGTAGGCTTCTCTTTCATGTATTAGTTAATGTATGGTCAAACCTTGGAAAATATGAGAGACTGAGATTTTTAAAGAATTTTATAATAAAACATTTCGAAATAAAATTATACAGTCAACTATTGTTCAGTTGAGCGATGTAGCCTATTGGTCTCTTGTTGATAACCATTTTAAATAAATCATAAGATTTGATATGAGTTATTGTTGTAATATGTGATTCAATCATTATACAAGCAATTTTAACTCAAATAAGATGTTATTGATTTTTTTATATGTATTTCTTGCTACAATACAAGACAATGGTATACTGCGAGTATGTTATAACGGTCTTTTGTCACGCTGCAAAGACTGGTCTATCGAAATGAAGACATTTACGTACATGTATATACATGTATTTGTCACTGATTACCTTATTAGAGGAAGATTCTAGTTCCGATTTGATAATCTTAATCAATTTTTATTACATTTAAATCAAAAGACTGCACCGGAATCCTATATCATACATTATAAAGAATATTTAAGATCTAGTTATGAATCCTGAGATACATTGCTATTAGTAAAGTGAATGAAATATTCTGATCTATAAAATGCATGACTAATGCATATCGCCAATTTTAAAAATAAAAACATAGTAAAGGATTGAATTATCTGATAGCGTTTAAAATTGTATCTAAAATATTTAAGGAATATTTTTGAAACAACAAAAAATGATTCGTGTGTTATTTTAATAACTGGTAAACAAAAACACAGTTTTTTTTATATAAGTATGTAGTATTAAGTTTATAGAATTAATGTGCAAGAAGATATAATTTTTTGTCCATACCATAAATCGAAAAATACCCAAATAGGTTCGCTTTTTCAGAAAAAAATTGAACTTTTCTTAAGAAAGATAATGAAACCAGTAATTTTAAAAAGGAATAATAGTGTTTAAAATGTGAATAGCCAAATTAAAAAAAAACAGAAAAAGGTATATTTTTTAAATACAATGTGTAAACACCTCAGGGTGTTTACAGTAGGTGTTTATCGCGATACTCATTTTTCCATCGATAAATATTATAATATCATATTTATAATATGGATATATTTTCTTCATTGTTTTTGTGTTTGGAAAAAACAAACAAACAATATCAATTTTGCAAAAATATGCGGTTTTATACATGCTTACTATTTGCGTATGATTTCGGAACTGTGAGAAAATAAAACGGGGGAATACACATCGAAACGGATCAAAAACCGCGATTACGCTCGAGATTTTTCATTGTAATTAAGGAGTCAGGGAAGCAGAACGTTATAGCTTAATTAGAATTATAAATTTTATTTTATTACCAAGAAAGCGACAGTTCGAATAAATAACTAAGAAAAGTAAAGCTTATGGTGATCAATCACTGGTCCCGGGACCCATCGCGGCTCGACGATAACTCATCAGACCAAATAAAATTGTCAACATCGTAGTGTACCGCAGTCACGCTATATACATCATTTAAATTTCTTGTCTTTGAATTTCCCATGAATGGGTTTTAGGAATAGCAAATACGCCTTCGGGCGACTGTTTTTGCAGAGAGTCAAATTTATGACTGCACTGGGGGAATTTGACATCAATAGAAAATGTTCGGGTTGTGTTGAATGTTGATTCGTGGTTGTCATATCTCCTATTGTTTTTGATAGGTCTTGCATTCCTATGGTTTATTTTATCAGTGTTAAGTCTCAGAAACTTCCGTCAAGTCTCAATTTTTATCCAAGACCTCGTTTCATTCATAAAACTCCTTTACTAGTAACTGCTGCTTTGGTAATGATTACATTGCTGAATGATACTGTCAAGAGAGTGAATAGCACTGTCTCAGAGGTGTCATCCGGGTCCCAGTTTTTACGCGGACTTGTCAAGTACTTGTTACTGTCATCAGTTGACAGTAAATAAATATAACGTTAACCTTGAAGTCGGCAAGGAATCAGTCACTGCCTCATTAGCCAGATCTTTGGATCAGCGCCAAATATATAATCACACGTCAATAACGGGTGGCATTATGGCGGGTCGGTGGCATTTTGGTGGGTTACCCTTCTTTGTAGCGGCTCTATCCGAGTTATTGCTCCTTACACTGTCTTAATACTGTGGTTGTGTTGTTTTTGGTTATGCAAATAATTTATCATATCCAAGATGACCGAAATATATTACTGTATTTATATAAATGTGTGTGATTATTGTCTCTCGAATCAATGTTATAAACTGCATCTTCACTCAAGAATTCCAAATGCATCCTAATTTACGATGACTCCTCTGTTCAAGTTTTATATTGTCTGAGCCTTTATTTGTTATGCAAATTGCATTTAAAGTCTATACTTTAAAAATAAATGTACTGTATAAAAAACATTGTTTTCCGTGACCTTTTTTTTGTTTTGTTTTTTCGAAGAAGTGAGATTTCAAATATGGAACAAACAAGAGCGCCCAAACAAACCTTCGCTCAGCCTATCGTGTTCTTTTTAATATTTCTATATATTTTTTTATTTTAAATAAGTTAATGACCTGATAATTAATGTTTTTAATAAACTAATGATTAACCACAGTATGCATATGATTTCGGTGAATTGCTGGATTTGAAAAATGCCTTTTTACTTTATTTACCAACTGAAACGTCAGCAAACAGCAACTATGTTTTGTTTATGAGATTTTTTTTCGGGGGGTGTTTTGTTTTTCCGGGGGTGTTTTGTTTTTCCGATTTTCTGTCATACCATGAAAATGAACTTTGCATTACCAAATTGGTGTATATTTTAGGTCCTTCTAAGATCGGTGTTGTTTATTTATTTCAATGCAATTGCGAGGTTAAAACAAAGGATTTTCTAAAACTAAAAAAATTAACTTAATGATGTATAAATAAAATAATATGGATCAGGTATAACAGGATAGAAGAAATTATTTCCATAATTTATCTGCCTTATATACATCACCTCTGGTATTTAAAAATCTTCACCGGGTATTTGAAACAACTTTGTTAATAAAAGGAATAAAAACAACTACGCTTCAAAAGAGTTTCTTCCAATTTCATGGAAAAAAATAATAAAACACAATAAGCACGATCAAATCTTTACTCTCCATTTTGTTTTTCTTTACTGGAATTCAGGTGCAAAAGCACTTGTGTATTTTGACTGTACTGAATCGGGCTGTTTGAGAAGGTATTGAAAAAATAGTTCAATGTTAACATTTTGCTTGAATCTATAAACATACGATCGTTATACGGTTTAAAGGACATTAAAGTTTTGAATAATAATTTTGTTACCTCGAGAGAAGAAAAAAGTAAGTTTTTCCTTGCAGTGATGCCAGTTAATGATGTAAAACAAGTGCTAATTTACACATACATGTACCTGAGTCGGAAAAAAATCCAATTGTCCTTTAAATGTACGAATTTTTTTCTGCTAAAAATAGTTAATGTTTCCATTAAAAAAAGTCATGGGGCAAACGTTAATGTATTTACAAAAGTTCTCGAAGGATAATTTTTCTTATAAAACGTTAGAACCATTTACTTTCAAGTCATTTGCTTTGTAGAAAGTTGTAGAAAAACTGGGATTTCGTTTTTGTTGGTTTTTTTTCGGGGGGAGGGGGGGGGGGTTGTTACCAGAATAAAATCCATGCGTATACACATTGTGTCATAGAAAGTTTTACTTATTTAGTATACTTGTCATTTATTTAGCTGGTGGACTAGAATATGACCTTTGACCTTGTGGTAACTGTAGCGTTTGAACTTTGAAACATGTGAGGATTGCACTGAACATTGGTGCTCTCTATGGCGCCGTGTCTATTCTTGTTCATATTTGAGGCACGTATTATTAATTCGAGATCATTAGTATTCGGCTTAAAAGAATGCAAGTGAGTGCAAACTGTTTCAAATACTCATATTTTAATTAAACCACGGAAGTTGTTAACTTAAAAGTGTTCTTCTTGTCCCAAACATGCCTGTACGTATAAAAATTATACAAAAACATAATACGTTGTACATGTGGGAATTAAGTTTATTTTTCTGATTTTCATTCAGATTGTAGACAGTATCGGCATCAAAGTATGTTTTGGGGTCCATCAGACAAATAGTAAATTATTATAATATTAAAGAAAGACGTAAATAGATAGAATAAATTATATACATTTGTAAAACTGTATTTATGTGAACGATGATAAATTACAATATTGTTTAAGGCACATGTTTACATACTTGCAGTATAAAAAAATGCTATTATAGTTATTTTCTGGGATTTTTTAACTGTGTTTTGTTTCTGTTTTTTGATAATTTTGCACAAGGCAAGAACGAATACTTTATTTTGAGGTTTAAGTAGCTAAAAAGATTTATTGTCTAAAGCTGAAAAAAATGCTAATTTATTCTTGATTATATAATGATTTAAACAACGTATTTTTATTGTTATCATATTATTAAAAAAGTCATTAAAATACATTTCAACTCCATCGATATGATAAAAGCCGAGTTATCGAAATTTGGATTCAAAAAGGTCATTTTAAAAACGCCTACCAAATTAATCTCGCGGGGTTTACATAAAAATAGATATGAAACTGTAAAGAAATATTAGTGGAAGGATGTAGGTCACTAATTTTTCTGTCCTACATCAGAATTAAAAGTTGCAGTGGTGAATGCGTTCATAAAGGGCGTGAGGAGGGAACTTTCGTTCGTGCTCTCCGTAAAATAAGCCAGACCACTGGTGTATCATAACATGGCCTCCCTGATAAGTTGGCCATTGTTGTAGAATGGAAATATTTACAATAAAAATCCTGCATGTTTGTTTTACAAATGAACACTTTGGCTAACTAAAAACCTAATCAGTCTAAGTGATCCGAGTACGGAAAAGAAATATTGATGTTTCATTTGAAAGAATCATTGCGAATGTTGACACTGCTGGAAAAAGTCAACATTGCTAAATACCAATTCCGAAAAGTCATGTTTATATTGTAAACAATCAGAACACTTGCAAAATTGCAATTGATAAGAAATAAAGGGAAAAGGGACACTGGCTTTTTAGAAGATTAACAAGTGTTCTGTCGTGTTCTACGTATTGTATCACAGCTAATCATTTAAATGCGGTTGCATTACATTGGTTAGAAAGTTTTAACCAAGAAATTATAGCCTTTCCTTTCAATGATCGAAATGGGGGAAATTTCATTTGAGGTCAATTTTTTTAAGCAATAGATTTGAAAAATACTAAGAAAAGAAAACACATAATTCAGTCAAATAAATTTTGACGTTTGAGTTTTTTCTAAGGTAAGTTTGCAATTTTCTTCAGGTAATACTTTTTTTTACTGAAAACCGGCATGCATTTGTTTGACAAAGTTTAATATTTGACAAAATTTAAATTAAAAAATCGCCCAGTTCCTGTAAAAAGAGTAAGATTCCTTAACCTTTACTCCTGGCTTTGCTCCATGTTGTGACTTTTGTTAAGTTCGTAGCAGTTTTGTCAATCAGCATTATACGGTAATGACTTACAAGTATTTTTATGAAGTTATACTTTAAAATCTGACAGTTAAAAGCTATTCAAATGGAAAATTAAATGTTGCTATTACATCCAAGTTTATTTTACCGAAGAATTACCGAAATGCACAAAGGTTTGCGGTACATGACTCTTTGGGAAACTTCTCCTTATTGCGAAGAACGTTTATTAATGTCCCCGTTATGATCTGGAAGAAAAGGAAGGGGGGCCTGCCAAGTGCTTTAATATTGCATCTTTCTAGATCGATCACTGACGACAAGACGGATGGGAAACTCCAGCTAAACCGGCAAAATTGCTGGGAAATTTTACGAGTAACGTCAAACATCTTCCTTTTCAAAGATTAAATATCTTTCAGAGAAAGCTTATAAGTCCAGCATCAGGGGCTTCCCTGGCCATTAAGCCAGGAAGTAAGATGTTGACGCTGGGCCTTGTTCGCGACCCTTAATTGAAAATTCAGGTGAGAGTCAGAGAAAAACAATCATTCATTTGGCATAATTTGCCGCTTCTTGGTGTACTTCAATTCATCATGTGGACAGAATATCATTTTCAGGAACTACTACATCGGGGAAAAGTATTTACAGTTTCCTACATTTCAGTTAAGAAATGTTATAGGATGTTATCTTGTCGTTGCTTTCGATGAGTTTTCCGAGTTTGAGGGGTTAAAGTCCCGGTTAAGCGCTTCTTAATTGTAAAAAAGAATAATTATTATTTTCGTATTCCCGCGATTGTCTTAGAGAATATTGGAATAAAATTGAATCAAACTATTTGTCTCAATTTCGGATTTCTCGGCGTCCCAGAAGATTCAAACAACTTTCTTTGCGTAATTTGAAACCAGAGCAACGCATTTTATTCGTCACCGAGTGACAGCCTGCTATTTGCCCAAATTAGAGAAACAATTTATTTCCCCACTGAAACTAGGGATGTACTATTGATCAAATTCGTTATTCCCCAATCGAAGAACTTTTTTTCTACTTCAAGATGGCTGTCGAAAACAAATATCCCCTGAAAGTCGAATATCTTAGGGAGAGGGAATGAAACAAGCAATTAAGCACCTAAAATTACGTCTTGAAATCGCTACATTATTTTGTTTCGTCATCCGGGACCCTGCACGACATCTGCCGCTTTAGGTCCCCCTTCACAACTACAGATTTAAATTTTTTACACAAAATAAAATATTTAACTCCTCACCTATCCGGATTCATTTGATTTACTTTATAGACGACTTTTTAAGTTTGAAACTCTGGAAAACAAATAACTTCAGTGATGAAGAGATCAGTATTGAAGTAAATATGAAGAAATAGTCAGCACTTTCTTAAACAATATACACGTTTGGTTATTATCTAATCAATAAACCTTTAGTTTCCTATACATAAATATAAAGCAACTCTACATACATAGATGTATTCAAGTTTAGTGTAGTGATGTTTCTCCTTCCATGATGGCATCAACAAAACACTTATTTTAGATACATTTTGATAATTGTTATATTTATCTTACTTTTGATAAGTGCTGAAATAAATTACATAATACACAATTAAATTCATTTATCAAACCCTCACATTAAAGAAAATATACATACAGTGTCCAACATGATAAAAAAATGAGCATATATAAGAAAGTATGCCAACTTCTCATGTTAAAATGCTTACAAAACACATTACATGAATTCCTAGTACATTAGTTTTTCTACTTCTAATAACACCGCACTTCAGGTCATATATATATATATATATATATATATATATATATATATATATATATATATATATATATAATTTATTTATTTATTTATTTTTCCCACAATATTTTTATTTGATCCTCTTGTCCTAGACCTTAATTATTAAGCTTTGTTGGATTTATTATATATATATTTATTTTTTTATGCAACTTTTATAATATACTAGTAGTTTGAGTGAATAACATGATCGAGCTGTAATGAATTCCACAGTCTTTCAAATCCACTACTCATTTTTTTTTAATCATCTTTCCAAAACCATAACCATTTATTCTTAGATTTGCTATGTGTAACAAAATTATCATAAATTCTATTTTAAGTTATTTTTTTCTCCTGTAATTGTCAAAAAATATAATGAATTTCTTATTATCTGATATTGAGGTGTACCAAAACGCATTCCTGGAAATTAAAGATCTTTATAATCGGTATAATTAAATTTCTTTTTGTAAGTATTTAAGAATTGAAATTAATTACAAATACATGTATGATTGATAAATTTACATGTAAGTATTTATGTTTGTATTAAAATAGCAAGCATGTACTTTTAATGTTAATACAGTCAAATGAAGATCCCCTGTTGAATGCACAACAATTTCTGAAAATTCTGAATTCTAAAAGTTTTAATTTTTTTGGCTATTCAAAGAGCAATTGTGATCGTTTCATTCCAGAATAAATGAAGAAACATCAGTCAAACAGTAAATCGTGGGCTTATATAATCGAAATTTTTCTAAGTGGTGCACTTTATTATTTGCGTGTTTTTGGAATTTGCCAAGACAATGTGTTTTATATACCGCTAAAAAATTCTATTTTATTTACTGGAACACATATATGATCAAAATGTTTGCAACTCTAACCAAAGATTTATATCTAGATACAGTAAACACATCAGACCCGGACAATTTCTTTCTTTTAATCCTTTAATCAGAATCACCGCTGTTGAACATTATGGGGCGTTTTAGAAATTTTAGAAATCAGGAAAAACTGCATGGTCTTCGAAACCGGTGTGTTAATTTTTTTGAACACCATTTTAAAAAAATACATTTTTTTGTAGATTTATCACTAGGATATACTTTTATAATCAACAACATAAGAATAATTAGAACAAGATATGTATTGTGTAGATTTTGACATTTTTAATTAGTTTCAGAATAGTAACTACGTATCAACATCTAGTATATTGGTTGTTTGTGTCGTAATAGCGGATTATTACTATGTATACGATCAATCTAGTCCAAAATGAGTTCATTTACGGGGTTTGTTTTGTTTTTGTTTTTTCAGAAAATAAATTTAACAATGACTTCCAAAATATCTCTCTTGCTTGTTGCATTTTTTTATTGTATATATGGTGAATATTAATAAATGTAAATACATATAGTATGAAATAAATAAACACTTATTATCTAATGTACAGTTGATTCATGCATTCATTAGATAGAAGGGTAGGTGGTTATGCATATCAGGGTTCTGGACTGGAAAATATACAGATCTCAAAAAAAAATATTGGACGTCCTGCTTGGTTGATAAATCAAAGCTATTGTTCATCGATCATATGCATAGATGATAGGATTTCAGTAACCTCAAACATATTCCTAGATTTTCAATTAAACGGATTCAACTACAAAAAGAATTTGAAACAAGGAAATTTAATTATAAAAGTTGTCATTTGTACCTTTTGTATGTTTTTATTCAGCAAGTTATGATAAGTTGAATATTAATGTTGTAATCTAAGAATCAATATCGAATACGGTAGTTATGTGTGTTGTATTAGAATGTTAATATATGTTTTTGCTAGCAGTATTATTAGTTTTTACATTAAAATATATAAACTGAATATGTTTAATTTTCATGAAAGATTGTTATTCTCATGATACTGTACATATTGTCCATTTACGGAGGTGTACTACTTTTGCCCAATCAAGTTTTAAAATATTTCATCTCATCTTCATTTTTCAGCGAATTTAAATTCGCTGAAAATGTTGATGTTATTGTTAACTTTTGTCCCGTTTTAAATTCGCCAACAGTTAATGAAGGCGAATAGGGCGAACATAAAACGGGGCGAAATAGTATCTGTATACAGTATTATAATATGTTTTTGGTGGCGCCTTCGAACGCAAACATGATTGTGTAACTATAGATTTTCTGCGTAAAATAGAATTCAGAAGTCGTTTTTCTGAATTATAAGACTGTAAGTTAACTTCAGCTTTTTAATATTTATGCTACAGGGCATTATAAAAACTGTTTTGATAAGTGTAGATTGATAAAAGAATGTTTACGCATTCTTAGAACACACCATGAGGTATTAATTCATATTTTTATTATATGTTTTGATATGTTCATTTAATTACATGATTGTTCATACTAAGCTGTACTTTATTATATCAACTCAGTTATAATAGTTAGGTAAACTCTTGAGACAAATACATAGAACTTTTCTGAAAATAATTAAATGGATAACTAACATGTTGAACTTTCAGTGTGACCTTTAGAAAACCTGTGATTGATCAAGAAATTATAAGTAGAAGATTCAACGCCTTCGCCAGAGAGAAAAAAAACCTCTGTACCGTTTCTGATTTTACCTTCAAATGAGTATTACAAAAAGAGTGGCCGTTTTTCTTTTTTGGGAATATGGTTTAATTTTAAATTACTTTGAAGATGAAAAAATTACAATATTTTCATTTCGTAGACTTTAATTAACCATTTAAACAGTGAAATTGTTCTTTTGAGAACTATAAAATGCTCTTGGATAAAATTACATTAGTAGTGGAACTGTAACCGATATCAATGGTCTCGAAACCTGGAGACAGACATCTGCTGACCCCATTTGACCCCATAGTGTCCTGAGACGTACCCGAACCAGCGGCATTCTTTTGATCTTTTATATTGCAGTTGACGGATGGTCAGAGGCGCTGGATTCCTGATAGTTGAGGAGCTCTGCACTCAATATCATTTTTCTCCATGGTCTTGTTGAGATAATTTCAAGTTGTCGGTGGATTGCGTGACAGCATGGACTTTGAATCTACCTACTCAGCCTAAGTATGATAAGTATTACGATACGGCAATTAACTGCATAGTGGAGGACAATCATCTCGTCCGCGGATGCTCTAACTGGGGCATGCGTATTGACTTAGTGTTGGAATCGACCGCCTCACTGGTGATATAGCTCTCCACACTTCTCTAATATAGAAACTGCTTGTGATAAGGGAAGAAAGTTTCTGTTTTATCAAAACTAGTAAATCACACTTTTAGTAAGATCAAAAGAAAAAATGTCATGCTCAGCTAAATAAATGGATTTAAAAGGCTTGTCTTGCTTTTGTTGTTCAGTGACAACGTTGGCGTTGCCATGTGCATACTACTTCTTCTTTTGAACCAATCCATTGATTTACAGCTTAACAGCTGATTGAAGAACATGGATTACCCCT